>NW_019416698.1:725920-881717 GCF_000390285.2 Anoplophora glabripennis | reverse complement strand
AGCTCTTACCCTTTTTGAGTTATCTTGAAAAAGCCCTTTGTTTTATCTTTTTCCACCCTTGGCCGGGGGTTGAACAAAAAATTACTCTCACTTATTGTTATAATATACCTTAAACTAACTCATATCAAAAATTCAGCCAAGTTGACAAAATTTCGATTTAAAGGCTTAGTTAATTGGACTAAAGCTCTACATCAGAAAAAAGTCCGGTTAAAATCGCTCAATAAATAAAGATTCTATAAGGTGGCTTAAAAACAAATGAGTTACACTATGTTGTAAAAGCATTGTTTTTTATGTACATATTTCTTAACTGATATAATGGTTTGTTAAGATTTAAGGATAAAACCAACATCATTAACAACAAAAACAGAATATTTTAACAAGAATTCCTTTTTTCATATAACGAGAAATAAAAAAAGTTTGCCCTCCTTTCAACTCTATCCCTGGACACATGTACAACTGTTTTTAAAGGCCGTCATACAATTAAAATATGTTTCCAATGCCAAGAAAAATGGCATATCTCGCAGGTACGCAGCAAAAATCATACTAAACACAGACTAAAACTTCACAGAGCCGCCGTTAAATCCGCTTCCAGCGACATCTGCTCATCAGCAAAGAAAAAATAACAGTACTAAAATTAACCGGTACCCACTGAACAGTTTTACGGCCTCCCGTTGTAAATTGTGCATCATACACCTGCACCGAGCTGCCAGAGAGGTCCGAGATTGCACGTAAGAACCCCCAAGGCCGCTATCGCGACCTGCCTCTTGGAAGTAAAGGTATCAAAAGTGGCGAAAAGCGGCACACACTATATCAGTGTCGGACGCAAATCAGGTGGAGCGTAACAGAAATCGGAATTGTTTCTACATAGCTGACATACTGGTGTGCATACAGCTGTTTGAATGTATAATTTGCACGGACACATTGAGGCCTGCCTAGAATGCGGCTTACGATATCGATAAAAATAAACCGTGGGTTTGTTCGCAACTTACACTTCAAAATATATGAATTAGCATTAATAATTTATAAAAATTAAATGCACGAAAATAGGTGAATAATTTGTTTGCTCACCTGATTTTTACAGCATATGCTTTACTTGAAATCTGCTGCCAGAATCCTCTTAAATGTTGAAACAATCTTACAAACATTTTTTTATTCGGTACTTATAGGTCGGGAATGTCGGGATAATCCTTCTGATATCGTTTTCTTGCAACAGCGTCGTTTCCTCCTGACAAAAAGTAGGCTCTGATCATATCAACGCTTTCTTGATTCATATTTTTCATAATATCACACAAAAACTTGAGATCAAACACATAAAAATACACTGTATCTTCACTAAACACTGAAATAATTAACTTTGTAAGGACTTACACTACACGAAGACACTTCACAAAATAAAACGGAAATTGTAATTAATGTGACAGTTTGTTTTGTACCCGTTTACCATCCCGTCATAGTATACCAGGTGTGAAGTCAACTGGTAGAAGCAGCTTTTTAGGAGCGGCAATACGGAATTTTAACTCAACAGGATCGGATTCTGCTAAAATTTAAACTGTTCACTAATTCTTTCATACTCTGTTTTTGCTTCTTTATTTATAGAAGCCTTCCGGACAAAGATTTTATATTTTATTAACCAGATATCTTCTTGAAACTTTATACAGATGATGTTTCACAAAATTAAATTAAACCAAAATCTGTTAATACACGCTTTTTTGATAATTACACAGTTAGAAAATTGAACCGGGTTCAAATTGGGGGAATATTAGAAAATTTTTAACTGCCTTTACTTATTTTATTAAGTTTTTTGTTGAAATATTTTATATCTGCCAATTAGAAGTCTATTTTCAAATTTTATATAGATAATGTTTCACCTCAATTGAACCAGGTCGAGTCGCAGGAAGAGCAAGTCATTATTTACTATTTTATGCATTTTTCTACCTTATCTATTGAAGGGTTTTGCTGAAATATTTTATATTTGCTAATCAGATGTCTTTTTGTGACTTTACACACATTGCGTTTCACCAAATTTTGCTTCGAATCATGTACCAAATATACAGGAAAGCTCCAAGGAACTTTGCACCACCTCCATAAGACGATTTTTCCATCTTTAAAATCCAAGTTTGATTTTTACATAAAAAGTGTTCTTTATACGATCCTACACGTAAAACAAAGATTACTTAAATCAATATACGCCAAGTATACAGGGTGTAACTAAATAAGTGTAAAACATTTAAGGGGGTGATTCCTCATCGAAAAAAAGATAGGATCTTTCATATAAAGAAACTTCATTGGAGCATCCCTTGTTAAGATACAGCCCCTTAAAGGGGGTACATAAAATTTGTTTAACAATTTTTTTCACAAGCACTAAACAAGTTACAATATTGAAATTAACCTGACATTTTCTACTACCAAAAAGACACTTAGCCAGTAATTTATTTGGTTTACCCCATGGTTGTAAGGGGTGGAAAACGCAACCCCTAAAATTTATTTCCAACGTAATTTTTTGTCTTATTATTTTTTTACCATTTAAAAATTTATTTCCGATAGCCTGTTTCATTCTAAAAAAAAATGTCTCTTGAATTTTTTGCCCAAATTAAACCAGTTCGCAGCAAAAAATTATTTTACGAACAAGATACATATCGCCATAAAACGAAAATACGAAACTAATTTATCTAGTAGGCCGCCATTAGCGATACTGACAATTAAATTGGAATCAAGCTGTCAGTTTGTAAATTTTTGAAATTGAAGTAATACTAATTGTGTATTGTTCTGTTCTTAATTTGTTACTTTAATAATTCACTTGTT
This sequence comes from Anoplophora glabripennis, assembly GCF_000390285.2. NCBI lineage: Eukaryota > Metazoa > Arthropoda > Insecta > Coleoptera > Cerambycidae > Anoplophora > Anoplophora glabripennis. The sequence goes on along the minus strand of NW_019416698.1, from coordinate 878,915 downwards.
ATTAAAATGGCATACACAAATGAGGAAATGGCTGATATGCATTACGTTTACGGTCTGTCGCAGGGGAATGGGTTAGAAGCTTCTACAAGATATGCTGAAATGTATCCTCAACGGCAGCATCCTTCACATAGAATATTTGTCTGACTTCATCAACGATTACGTGAATATGGTTCATTCAACAAAAGAACGCAGGATTGTGGTCGCCATCGAGAAGTAAGAACACCACAGCTTGAGGCAGCAGTACTTAATTTGATAGAAGAACAACCTACTACCAGTACTAGAAAGATTGCTTTCCAGCTAAATGTTGATCATATGACGGTATTTCGAATTTTAAAGGAACATCTCTTATACCCTTACCATCTGCAACGAGTACAGGCACTGTTACCGCGAGACTTTCCGAACCGTCTTGAATTTTGCAATTGGATGCTGGAAATGATTAGAAGAAATCGTGACTTTCTGAAGACGATCGAATTCACAGACGAATGTAGTTTTTCTCGGGACAAGATTATTAATTTTCATAATTACCACATATGGGCTGATGAAAACCATCACGCTATTGTCGAAACTAACCATCAAGAACAGTTTTCTCTTAAGGTGTGGGTCGGAGTTATTGGGGATTATTTAATTGGGCCTCATTTTCTACCTCCTCGATTAAATGGTGAGGCATACGTTCAATTTTTAAGAAAAGTGCATCCCCCCGTACTGCTGGAGGAAGTTCCTTTGGGCGTCAGAAGGGATATGGTTTTTATGCATGATGGGGCTCCCGCCCATTTTAGTCAAGTAGCACGTCAGCATTTAACTGAAACATATGCAAATCAGTGGATAGGTCGAGGAGGACCACAGAATTGGCCCGCTCGATCCCCGGATCTCAATCCTCTGGATTTGTCTACTTGGGGCCATTTGCAGCATTTGGTTTATCGTACTCCTGTTCGCGATGTAGAGGACTTAAGAAACCGCATTATCGATGCGTGCAGGGTAATTAGAGAGACTCCAGGAATATTTGAGCGAATACGTGGCTCAATGCGCCGACGTCTAGACGCATGCGTAATGTCTGAAGGTAGACATATTGAACATTTACTATGATTTCTACATGTTGTATGTTTTGTTATTATTAAATTAGTTTTGATTATTCCCCTTTAATCATTTAATGCAGGTAGTAACTACAAAATAACAGTAAATCCAGTCCGCATTTATGACGATGTATCTCTGTAGTTGTTCGTAAAATAATTTTTTACTGCGAACTGGTTTAATTTGGGCAAAAAATTCAAGAGACATTTTTTTTTAGAATGAAACAGGCTATCGGAAATAATTTTTTAAATGGTAAAAAAATAATAAGACAAAAAATTACGTTGGAAATAAATTTTAGGGGTTGCGTTTTCCACCCCTTACTACCATGGGGTAAACCAAATAAATTACTGGCTAAGTGTCTTTTTGGTAGTAGAAAATGTCAGGTTAATTTCAATATTGTAACTTGTTTAGTGCTTGTGAAAAAAATTGTTAAACAAATTTTATGTACCCCCTTTAAGGGGCTGTATCTTAACAAGGGATGCTCCAATGAAGTTTCTTTATATGAAAGATCCTATCTTTTTTGCGATGAGGAATCACCCCCTTAAATGTTTTACACTTATTTAGTTACACCCTGTATATGCTGATATAGGCCAGGAAATATAGAGTTGGAAGCGACTTTTTGTTTCGGCAAGCTGAATTTATCACTATAGATGCTAAATATTATGTACAATAACATATTAGTTTCCACAGTCATAAAAAATGGGGAAAATTGTTTACGTTTTTCGCTTATAACTTTTTCCGTTCATTTCCACGAGAAAACAGTAACTTTTTTTTTCGTCTTCAAAAGACCTACAAAACTAGCCCTCGAGCGTCAAAAAATATTGATTAGATCAAAAGTTATAAACAGAAGAAGTTTATTTATAACTTTTGAATTAAACATTTATAAACTGCGTTATTATTACAAGAACGTTTTGGCATCGCATCCTCTCATTCCTTGTCACTGTCTAATAACTCACACGAAACCTGGAATCGGTAAGTTGAATAGTTTACAAGTTATGGCCTTATAAACAAATTAACTAATTATTAGTATGGACGATCCCGAAGATCTTCCACAATCGCAATGATTTTTTTCATGGTAGATTTCATAATAATACATTGAAATCTATCATTTTTTTTTAAACTTCAAATTTGCAACCTGGAGGTTTTTATTTTTTAGCCTTAGTTGCAAATTAAAATATACGACGCACGCGAGTGATATAGTTTTATATTATTACATATTCGCAAAGCTTATGAAAATCGGGGATTGAATCCAGAACCTCTCGATCTAGTTGCTTCTTGACAATTAATTATTATGACAATGAATATATTGGCAGTTACTAAATAAATCGTTTAGGTGGAATGACTGAACAATTATCATTTTAATCTACCACTAACATAAGTACTCATATCTCGAAAATTAGGATGTTCTGCCTACTGATAAAGCTCTTCCGCACAATTTCTTTTCGAAAACGTAATAAGATAATCACCAGTCATTAAAATACCTGCACTATAAAGATAGAAATGTAGAAACTATTCTTTAACAGAGGAAAAAGGTGCAATTATTTCACTAATTGCTCTATAATCCGACGACCATCATCCTGAATTGTCCGATCTTTCACTGGCAACAATCAAACGCTTCCATGTGTAACACCGACAGTCATCCCAGTTAAAAACCAGGCAGGCTCAGTGAAAGCCTTGTTGTGTATGTAATTTACCGGTATAGCCCGCAGATAAAGGTAGACTTAACTCTAGGAAACTCTCTGCAGCTTGTAAGTTATTTCTTTATTACTAGCGTGCATTTAGCGCAGTTTGTGGTTAGTAATAGAGAGATGCGTGATGCTAGCATGCGGTTCTCATACGAAGCGGCTTCATTTGGATGCGAAAACACTTACCGTTTAATGGAATTGCATAATATTTAGTCTATTCAACAAAAAAATTACTTAGATGTGCAGGCAAGTACCGTTAGATGTTACCTGAACATCCGCATATTAAATACAAATCCTACTCTGCACGACTGGTTTAAAAATAATCATACACCTTGCAATTTGTAGTATTTTGGGCTGGCACTATATCCTTTGCAAGATAACAACTAGCAACTTGTTTTGAAACAAAATTGTTACAGTTTAACTCGCGTGCTATGGCAACAGACAGGAGGAGTTTCATTTAAGTAACACTAAACGGTTTTAAATTTTCCTCAGGCTTATCTGATCAGACCCATTGCAGCGTTATGTGAACCAATAAGAACGTGAGAAGTTATTCTTGTAGATCATGCATACAAAGGTGCAGATTAGTTTTTAAATTTCTCGTTTACAAAGTATAATTTTCGCAGTGTATTACGTAAAGAGGCGAGACATTTAATTTTTGGGTCATGAGAAATACGTTTTCAAAATTTCCGTTAAATTGTAGAACCATCAATAAAAAGTATTCAAATAATTGAAGTTTCGTACTTTTTGTGTTAAAATTAGTTTCAGGTCATTGTTTATGAAATAAAAATGGACCAGTAATGGAAGTATTTTCCAAATCTTCTGAGTTTTGTGGTAGCCAATTAGTTTTATATTAATGTTTTGACTTGTATAAGCAACATAACAATTTATTTTAACTTGACAGCCATGTATTTTAGCAATAATTTTTTTCCTTCATACTAAATATACATTTTTTAAGAAACAAACATAAAAGAATGGGTCCCACACACACCATTTGATAGAGATACTTCAACTAGTTTCAAAGAAATTTAAGAAAAATCATTGATAGAAGGTTATCTTCAAGCTGCCATATCTTCATAAGATTACCGAATTGCCCTTTGGTTCAGTTGCCCTTTTTGTGTTAATTATTACTTAAGAACACCCTGTAGACGTTTGGCAGTTGAATCAATGAACACCCTGTATATAGAGGGTGTCAAGGGATGAAGTTTTTTATTTTATGAAAAAAGTCGTTTTTGTCAAAAAAACAGCTTCTGTTTAAATATGCAAAAATATAGTTTTTTTAGTGGACTAATATAAAGGGTGTCCCAACGGAATCGCCACTATCAATATCTCGGAAAGCACTGATCCGATAAATCTAAAAATTTGGCAATTTAACAAAGGCAGTAGGGCCAACACAGCTAAAATAATTAGAACTTTATAGCACTTTCGGTTATACCGGAAACCGACATTAACTTTCTTATTTTAAATGGAACACCCTATATATTATTGCAATTTCGTATTATACGCGAAATTTTAGGGTCACTTTTTTAAATATTCCCTATACTTAGGAGTTATAGATTTTGAGATATTAATTTTTAAATAAAAAATTTGACAGATGCAAGGGTCCGTGGAGATGCTAGTAACTCTTTTCAGGAGCGTGATATCAAGTGGATTTTTGGTACCTATACAGGTCATAGGTAACACTAAATTATGGCATAACAACAAATTAAAACATTTAATACTAGGTGTTTAATTTTTGCTGTTACATTTTGATACCTAACTTCAGACAGCTATAACTTTGTTAACTTAAATGGGACACCTGTATTTTTTACTCTGTCGTATACAGATTGAAATTTCTTTTCAAGTCATATAAGTATTTGCAATTTTCTATTTTTTGGACAGTTTTTCTCATCAGACCTGTTATCAAATTGGCCATGATCAGAAACACTTTAAAAACAATTAAATAACTTGACATTTGTCAAGTTAGTTGTCAAATTATCGTTATATCTGTAATAATAAATACCGTTTTGTCAAAAATTTAAACAACAATGCTTGGGGATCGTGTAAATTATACTAATGGGGATTATTTTAATTTGTTTCTTAATTATAGACTATATGACAAAATAATTTCATGTAAGGATCATGTAGGGAATTTGCTGCTTTGCACTTGACTGTATCATTAGAACTCAATAATACAATAATTATGTTAAACAGTTCATAAACAATCAATTAATTTTCTGCATTTAATATGTGGGATCCCCAGATCGCTTAATTGTAAGTAAGTATTAACAACATTATCATCCAAAAAAAGCTACTCTTAAGATATGACCCATTCAATTATGGACACCCTGTATAATGATTTGTAATTTATATAGTCATAAAAAGTCGTAAAAAACTGTCTACAAACATTTGTGTAAAAAAACATTTATACAAATGCATCTAAGGCTTTTATCTTCCAAAACACAAGTTTTAAGCAAAAACTTTTGAAACATGTTTGTTTAAAAAGTCTAGCAAATCCTAAATATTTATATTTTGTATGGGCATAAATGAATCTACTATCTACTTTTTTAATTAAAACTTCAAAACCAGTGAGGTCATTTTTAAAACAGTTCAGAATCCTGCAATTATTTTCAATTGAACTCTCTCAAAAGATATTCAGGACGTTGTACTCCATTTAGTAAAATGTTATCCCCAACGTCTCTTTTTTCTTCTTAAATTCAGAAATACTTAATCTGATTCATGGATAAAATGTACCTATTTCTTGAAATATTCTGATAACAGTTTCTGATGTGGACAAACTACTTCTCCTAAAATTTTTTTTTTCATTCAATTATTTTTATTTAAAAACGTTTCTATGTGGAAATTGTTTGCAAATACAGATTGTAGGAGTAATACGGGCGGCCCACATATAATTATCGTCGCAAAAATGCAAGTTAACTGTGTACGGATCGGCCAACTGAAACAATACTTCCAAGGTAAGGCTGTGCATGGGTTGGACAACGCCGTTTCTGCCTCCATACCGATCCTATGATGCGAGACACACGACTCTACACCTTGACCTTACCGAGTCACGTTTTCTTTCGCCTTCCCAATACAGCATTTACATTTTAATGCGGAAAAATGCCCGACTTGTTTGCAGATGTCTGTTATGCGTACGCCTGCCTCGTTGACAATTTGACAACATTGCAAGTTATTATTTAGATCCATATTGGATGTTTTAGTAAACCAGTTACGGCATTACAACCAAGATTAAAAGCATCGGTAAGAATTAGTTCGTCCTTGCGGCCATAAAATTCCCGAATATCAATGAAACATTTTTACGACAACCGTATTTTGTGTATCGACATGTACACGAACAATGTGATGCTTTGTGAGACGAAACGGGGTTTCGATTTCTATTCTTAAAGGCCAACCGAGCACCTATGTGAATAAATTTACACATCGAGGCACCCATTCTACACAGAACAAATTCAAATCACCGATCTGCAATTCAAATCTGTGGCTACGCCGAGATACAAAACATCCTAGTTGTATCTTAAAAAGTAGGGCGGCACAGTTTCGATAACTCGCCACTCCCAGCTGCCCAAAACCGTGCCACTTCAGCCGTTGGTCTCTGCACGGCCTCTCGGGTGTTGCGTCAATATTATGTAATAAAAAAAACGAATAGTAACGACAGGTACATATTCCCTGTGATTTTGTTGTAGTTATTACGGTAATTCTGTTGGATGGGCGTGAGCCGAAGGTTTTTACTTTTAGATTCCTCGACAGATCGTTACCAAATTGGTGCTTAATTGTTTCTCTGAGTAACAGGATGTAAAAAATCGTAATTGCCGAAGTAATAAATATTGTTTGGTTTTGAAACTTATCACGTTTTTACAACTTGCGTGCGGTCTTTCAATAATGTGAAAGTTGCCTCTCGCCAGGATAATATTTATTATATTAATATATTTTTTCTTAATTTTATAATTGCCGTAAGGTACTAAATGTTGTGCAACCCTCGCTTTGAGCGATTTGAAGCTTAGTTATACAGTATGTCCGCGGTTAGAGTCAATAATAATTTATTTTACATTTTACGGAAGAAACACCTAATAAAAAGTTTTGCTAGTATTTGAAATAAGACTGCCATGAAGAAGGTTAACATTTCATCTACTAGGTGTGCTATAAACTTAAACAATTACAGCAGCAGCCTCATTGAACACCCAGACCAGAACTAAAAGCTACGATAACTGACAGCACTGGATCTGGCATCTGGACCCCGCAATAATCTTATGGGAATTGGGTTTCTGTCAAATTGTCTGAATTTTTGATATGTTGTAGATTTTGTCATCCTGAACAAAAGTCTCCATGGGCACAAAGTGCCAAAATGAACATTTTGGCAGCTACGGAGCTGCCAAAGCTCCCCTGACCCGTTGCAAAACTATTCATTTTCAATACTATTTACAGATGTCAAAAGCATATTTTAATTATTCTAATATATAGGGTAATGTTTTTGAGGTCACTGGATTCAACCCTCATGTCAGATTGGACAAATTGACCGTTGACAGCTGTCAATACACTGTCAACGAAGAATAGAAAAGTAAATATTCTCTTTTCACATTGAGAGTTTGGGCTTTTGAGGGAGCTGAATTCAATTCTCATGCCAGATTGGCAAAATTGACAGTTGACAGCTGTCAATTGACTGTCAACGAGGAATATAAAAGTAAATATCCTCTTTTCAAATTGAGAGTTTGGGCTTTTGAGGGAGCTGAATTCAATTCTAATCTCAGATTGGAAAAATTGACAGTTGACAGCTGTCAATTCACTGTCAACGAAGAATAGAGAAGTAAATATTCTCTGTTGACATTGAGAGTTTGGGTTCTTGAGGTCGCTGAATTCAATTCTCATGCCAGATTGGAAAAATTGACAGTTGACAGCTGTCAATTCACTGTCAAAGTAGAATAAAGAAGAAAATATTATCTTTTGTTATTGGGAGTTTGTCAACTACCATTTTCTCCAATTCTAAAAAGAATTGAATTTAGCGAGTTGGCCAACATAAACTCTCAATGTAAAAAGAGGATATTTACTTTTATATTCCTCGTTGACAGTCAATTGACAGCTGTCAACTGTCAATTTTGCCAATCTGGCATGAGAATTGAATTCAGCTCCCTCAAAAGCCCAAACTCTCAATGTGAAAAGAGAATATTTACTTTTCTATTCTTCGTTGACAGTGTATTGACAGCTGTCAACGGTCAATTTGTCCAATCTGACATGAGGGTTGAATCCAGTGACCTCAAAAACATTACCCTATATATTAGAATAATTAAAATATGCTTTTGACATCTGTAAATAGTATTGAAAATGAATAGTTTTGCAACGGGTCAGGGGAGCTTTGGCAGCTCCGTAGCTACCAAAATGTTCATTTTGGCACTTTGTGCCCATGGAGACTTTTGTTCAGGATGACAAAATCTACAACATATCAAAAATTCAGACAACTTGACAGAAACCCAATTTCCATAAGATTATTGCGGGGTCCTTTAACTCAATGCAATATCGGCACTCAATTTACATGTAGTGCAAAATGAATTGTAATCGTCCGGTATTGAAATGTTATATTACTTGTTTAATTTGATGATGATTTTATTAATCATAAATAAATTTCGAAAAAATTACAAATTATTCTGACATTTGTTTTATGTTCTAGAACGAAAAAGACTTGAACTTGATGATAGTTTTCGAAAAAACTCTTTCCTTTTATTCACTCTAAACCGTGGACATACTGTATATAGACACTTAGCAATATAACTAAAGCCTGGCATATTTACTATTTCTGAAATGTTAATATGAATTATTAATGAAACGCGTATCTTGTTATATTTTTCTGTTAGATTTTAAGATGATAAAGAAACACTGCCATTAATTATTAATATCTACAATTATATCTGAATTTATTATAGACTTATACAGCATCAAAATAGAAAGTGAAAAGTTACGTCCGAGCTCTGTAACTCATGTTAATGTGACACAGACGATGAATTATTTCAACGTGTTTCTTGTGGGTTTGATTATGCGACCTGATTTGCAAGAAAATGTTCAGAAAAAACTTGAAAAGTTACAAAAAATGAAAATTATGTGGTTCTTAAACAATCACTTAAAACTGATAAATCTTCACTACCTTCACTTTTACCCAGAGATTTTAGAAACACCATATCAAACCGTTCATATATTTCGTTATCACTGTAACTGTTACGTCCTTGAAAATTATTGCAATATTGTCGTTGACATCAACAGCTCTTCCAATTTTTCTTTTGTATTTTACAAGTACTCCTGTCTCACTGAAACATTCTTGTCCGCAGGTTGATCCACATCTGCCAGCCCACCCACCAGAAATGCATTCCTTCACCTAGACTCCCCAACTGAGGATATCGGCACGTTTACATCATCAACTGTTGACTTCAAGAGCTACGACTAACGCTATGGCCTATGACCTCGCCTTTGGATATTGACGAAGTCCAGTAATCGCGAAACAAATCGGTAAGGACGGAATTTTTATTTATGTACTTAATTAAATTCGTCCAACGGGAAGAAAACCATATTACAGGATGAATAAATGTTTAGCAATACAAAAATATGTGTACACAACGAAAAAATATCTACAGTTACGCAAAATATACCCCAAATTTTTATAAACCTCTGTTAATTCAGCCATATGTACAGAAAATATTAATTTGTCTTCAAATATAACATTTAAATCCTTGACACAATCTGGTATTCCAACCCATGGTCACACAATCTGTACCGAAACCGAATAAAATTAGTTATACAGGAAAATAACAAGGCATTACATTTAGAAACATTTAAAGGTAGTCGCTTCCACCATAGGCTGAGCAAGTCCAAACTGTGCTGAAGTTTTTTTAATCAGATATAGAGTTGTCACCTGATTTCCAAACCAACAAAATTATTCGCGACATTGTTAATGAAAAGAATGGGCCAAATATCGAAACTTGTGGCACGCTCGCTGTTTGACTAAATATACTATAGTACGATCGTATACGATGCAAAGTAGAGCAAAAAATTGTCGGTCTTTTATCAAAGGAAAATCGTGTCATCATTTTTAGGAGGCGTAAGATGAACCGTTTCAAATTTAAAATGAAATTGAATGTAAAATCTGAAATACCGCCGCATACGCACTGTGTTCTGGTACTAGCTGTAGTCGGCCAGGTGCATCGAGTGTACGAAGTGGTCGGTTATACGTCAAATACTAACCTGGCGAGCTTGATCGTAGAGCAGGGAACAATAAACAGTGGCGCGTACAGAGGTGAAATGTAGTACATATGTGGAATTTAAATAACGAATTGGATTTATAATAAATTACATTTAAAACAAATAGTTTATGAGAATAAAGGGATTTTTGTAGGAACAGGGTTCCAGACGTGAACTGATCTCTTCATCGCACCCCATTACGATTCTTTTTTTTATAAGGAGAACGAAGTTTCAAAGCAAAAACCTTGTATAACAGATATACTATAAATATTTACAGAATGAAAACAAAATATAAATCCTATGATATGATTCTATCAAATGAAAACACTAACAACAATTCTCTACCAATCTCAACAAAATAAGTTATTTTTCTATCAAACAAGAAATGTTAACAAATTATAAACAAAATATAAATTCTATGATTTATGTACTGTACGCCAAACTGCATTTTTCTCATCTTCATTTAATATTAATTTCTTCTTTGCACCCCCTTTTTTAGGTTTCTTAACGTCTCCTTCAATTTTCTTCTCTCTTAAAATTTTGAAAACAGATAATTCGCTTACTCCAGTATATCTAGAACACATTTCCACCAAACCAGTCTTCAGTTTCATGGGATGATCCTTTTCTAAAGGGTTATAGACATTTAATATTATCGTTTTTTCTCTGTAACTTAATATAGATTTTTTTGTACCCACAGCAGTACATCCGGCTCGCGAACATCCAGGCACCGCCTCCATTTATCCATATAACGACAACAGAGCAATAATAATACAAAAAACTTCACTTCACTAGCACAGAAAATATAATAGCATTCACGATTCACAAACAACAGCCCGAAACACACACACAGCACACAAATAAAACACTAAAAACACTTTTGTTACGGAGCACAAGAAATATGATTTCACTCACAAATTCTCAAATAATAGCGCGAAACACACATATAGCCCGAAAGAAATATAATTGCACTTATAACAGTTATAACCTCACAAATATCGCGAGCGAGAAACACGCAGCACCAATACAACCGAAACGAAACTGACCACGCCAGGCCGGCACGCGCGCCGCCGCAAAAAACACAAGACACAAGTCATATGAGGGATAATGAAGGGAGTAATAAATGTATTGTTGTCCTGCCGCCCAATGTGCGAAGGAGATGCCTTTGTTTTTCATTTTGTCCTTCATAAATATATAACTGTTAATCCATAATGCATAAAGAAATTATTCAATTTCCAAAACCCCCTATAAAATGTGTTGCACTGGTTCCCTTGACAGGCAATGATTTATTACTTTGCATCGAATACGATCGTACTATAGATTTGTATATTGTATAATGTTGTTGTGTGGAAGAAGGGACTGCTAATTAATATTATGCGTGAATTGCTCTCTGGACCCATTCTTTTTTTAATAAATCCTAATCACTACTTTCTGTGACCTCGCGTTATATATTTGTTTCGCATTTATGATTTATATCCCTCGCCGGCGGACTGTGGTGGATGTAAGGCAAGCGAAAGTGAGGCATACCCAGTGCAATCGTAAAGCATATACGACAAAGATGTTATACTGGTACACCCATCCAACCACTAATGTCAATGACATGCCGTTGCTGGTGCTGGGGCTATTGAGTGCGAAACAGTGGGAAAAATATCGTTCTGACTGTGAATGTAAATTCGATTTGTGATGGTTTGTCTTGTCTCTTATTCGAGAGGACTGACGCATTGGAAATGTAGACACAAAGGGGAATGTGAGTTCAGAACAGCGGGAGGACATAGAATAATGTGTAATAATGACTATAAGTTGAATAGAACCACTTTTTAAATTTATTTTCCTTATTCAAACAGTAAAATTATGAAAATAATAATAATGCTTGGTTCTAGATTGCACAGTATTGTTTTTGTATTCAAGGATGGAAAGAAAAAAACCTTCGAGAACACAACAGCGACTTCCCAAGCAATATTTTTCCGAATTGATTCGAAATATTGTTAAAAACGATGCCATCATCTGATCCCATCAATTAACTAATCTTAATAGATACCTCAATTTTAAAGTCAGAAATAAAAAAAAAATCCAAGTAACCGCAAACGAAACCGACCGGAAATATGATTATCGCTGCTCTTCCTAAGTTGTGCAAATCCAGTTCGGCCCGTCAGAACCCGAACTGAAAAAAGTGGACATCTGCTTATTTTCACTATTAGATCATTCCGAGGTTTACGTAATACCGGTGAGAAAAAAACGCACAATTATGAGAAAAGCGGTTTCAAAACTGGAACAACATTACCGGCTATTTAACGCAGAGAAATAGAATAAGAAAAAACAAATACTGCAAGTTGTGACCGTCAGCGTTTCGTCACAATGCTTGTTTGTAAAATGTAACGTGAGTGAACTAGGTGACAAGTATTGTGGAAACTCAGGAAGTGTTTTTGTATCATTTGCTAAATATGTGAAAAGTTGATAAATGGAAGCAAAGTTTCGTTGTTTGTAGTTGTTTATGGGAAAGTTGCGTATTTGTAAGAAAGTAAACAAACGGATGTAGAACAAAACATTACCATTGCAAAGTAATCGTTTCGGAATATTCCTAATTAGATACTCGGCACAGAATTTAAAGAAAAGTAGTAAATTTGAATGATAAAAGTATTAAATTATGCCACCCAAAAGTTTCCAATTTTTGCAAATTAACCAGATCTCGTACATGTTTCAGAAATGGTAAAAATATACAACAATGACTGCAACAAGGTAACTCTGATTTATGAATGACAATGAAGAAATACATGATTCGCGTATCAATGGATTCTATTTCTGGAATGACAAATTTTTTCTGTGTTGCGTTATTATTAACTTTTATAAATATCTTGTCCAACAGTTGCAGTTTTATAGGTGTTTTACAGGTAGTTTTTTTACTGACTACTAAACTCTACTAAACTGACTACTAAAATCAAATTTTAGTTATTAGCAACAATTTTTTTTTCACGTGTGAAATAAAATAAGTACATATTATAGACTAGGCGGTATCTGTTTTGGTTTGGGTGAATTGTATATCCACGGAGATTTTTGGCTTTTTGGTTTTCAAATATCACTAGAAATGAAAATTTTTCTATGCGTATAAAATAAACCGTGCGCTTAACTTTTGGCGGCACAGTATGTTAAAAAAATCGAAAAATGTCATATTTTTCTTCCTATTTAATTATGTATCTTTTCAAGAGTTGATTTTAGGCGAAAATGGAAAAGGAAAAAAATGTTTGTAATTAATTTTTTACAAAATATAACTAGTTACAAATCGAATTGATCATGATTATTATTGTAAAAATTGAAAAATCGCCAAAAATGGGGTTAAAGACACATTACTTAATAGGGATTTTTTTTTGGGGGTCTTTAAATTGGGTATAGGACCTTCATACTTGGATCAAGAAAACTTCAAGTTATGTAGAATCATCGCACCAAATTTCATCAAAATCGGTTCGATAGATTTTGCATAATAATTTTGCAATCCAGATTCTGAAAAAAAATTTGCAAATTTTCAAAATTTTACACAGCAAAAACCAAGGCCCTTAGATACTTGAAAAATTTAATCACATATAGAAGGGCTCTCAGGCTTTCAAACTTTTTTTTGAAAAATTCGAATCCGACAATTAGGAGAGCTCTGGCGCTTGTTTAAAGAATGGTCGAATTTTTGTACTTATAAACAATTAGAATAACTTTGCGAATATTCAATCAAATCAAATTTTTTAAAGCAGATTTTAAAAGTTATTAAGTATGAATAAAATAATATTGTTTTTTTATAATTAATTTATTACTTTAATCATCATTTCTTTTGTGATTAAAGTATAATTCAAATAATATTTATTGTTTAAAATATAAGCAAATGAGAAATTAACTCATTATATTACTAATTTTCGACATATTTCGAAAATAATTGTTGTTTAAACAATTTTAGAATATTTAAATAAATTTGTTTTTGATCTTGGATAAACAGTACCTATATAAGTTTATGCACTTACCTTTGATACAATAAAAAAATAAAGTTGATAATTACAGGAAGTTTAGAGATAAATAATTATCGTACTATTGAAAGACCAATAATTATTAAGGTTAGGCATTTGAACATACGCTAATTGTTGTAAAATAGGACTTAGAAGCTGAAATATTAAAAATTTTTAAGCGCATCACGGTTTTGAACTCGCCGATTCAATTTCGAACAGGCCGAAGCGGCCGCGCTTTCTGCTTCCTCCACCACCACCACTCGTACGATTTTCTTGAATTTTACACGTTTTAAAGTAGGTTGCCAATGAAGAAAAGTATTGCAAACTTAGACTGGTAAGTACTCGAAATACCAAAGGTATTTTTCGAAAAATTAGCCCGGATGTCCCAGTACATTTAGTGTAAATGACGGTTAACTTTGATCGGCTATAACTACGTAACTAATTGACCAATCGATCTGTTTTTTTTTTATTTATTTATTTAAAAGAAGCGTCTTTCCAATAACTTTTAAAATCTGCTTTAAAAAATTTGATTTGATTGAATATTCGCAAAGTTATTCTAATTGTTTATAAGTACAAAAATTCGACCATTCTTTAAACAAGCGCCAGAGCTCTCCTAATTGATGGATTCGAATTTTTCAAAAAGCGTTTGAAAGCTTGAGAGCCTTTCTATATGTGATTAAATTTTCAAGTATCTAAGGGCCTTGGTTTTTGCTGTCCAAAATTTTGAAAATTTGCAAAATTTTTTTCAAAATCTGGATTGCAAAATTATTATGCAAAATCTATCGAACCGATTTTGTGAAATTTGGTGTGATAATTCTACATAACATGAAGTTTTCTGGAGGCAGGTATGAAGGTCCTATAGCCAATTTAAAGACCCCAAAAAAATTCTCTAAAATGTAATGTTTTTTAACCCTATTTTTGGCCATTTTTCGATTTTTACAATAATAATCATGATTCATTCGATTTGTAACTAGTCATATTTTGTAAAAAAATTAATTACTAAAATCAACTCTTGAAAAGATACATAATTAAATATGAAGAAAAATATGACATTTTTCGAATTTTTTTTAACATGTTGTGCCGTCAAAAATTAAACCCACGTTTTTTTTATGCGCATAGAAAAATTTTCACATCTAGTGATATTTGAAAGCCAAAAAGCCAAAAATCTGCGTGGATATAGGATTCACCCTAATATGAACTTTTTTTTCTATTTATACTTTTTTTCTCTTATAAACGTAACATTAATTTATGGTAAATGTCAAAATTTTTACTACCTTTTTGGTCAATTTTAACATAAAAAAATAGTTGCAGGTTGCAGGTCCTCGTAAAACTGCGTTTTGCCCAGAACTGTATATCCGGACAGGAAACCGTATGACATTTGAATACCTAATAGGACACTTGTACCCACGATGTGCATCTACGATCATTAAAAATCCTGACGCACTTTCAGTTTCATAAACTTAGAGGATGCTCGTAATATACGTGACGGAAACGAAACAAATACAAAATAAACACGAAAAAGGAAAAGGATATGTTAATTACTAAACGACAGGTAATAAATAATGCAAAAATATCACTTGAAAAAGATTTTAAATTAATCCAGAATGATTTTACTTGAAGAATTACGTATTTCAATGTGTCAATGAATCAATTTTTTCAATTTTTGACCTGCGTTTAGTTTTAGAGGTAACATTGTTATATTTGGATTACGTGCAATATCGAAATCGTTACGTTTTCTATGATATACCCGGAAGCAGTAGACTGCGAACGAAATGTACTTAATTAATCGACTAATAGGTCAATTTGGATGTCAGCAAGGCATCGGGATCAATGTCCAACACGATTTAAATTAAATCATAACGTGCATAGATTCATCGACAAGCGATCTGGACATAGCGGTAAAGAATTATAGATAACGGCAATCAGAAATAAATAAAATGATACGTGACTGAATTTTAATTCAACCTGTAGCTGTTACCGCTTGCTTTCACAAAGGAATCAGTTATCAACTATCTACTTACACTAACGATATATTCTCCTTTATAATATTGAAACGAACGGACTGATCATTTTAACACCCTACTTGTTTCAGGTCATGAAAGAACGCTCCATCCTCAGCGTGCTGTTCTCAGCCGCCCTCATCTCCCTAGCCTCAACGCAATGCCCGTGGCAACGAGAAGTTGTGGAGCTCCAATCGACGTGTTTGTGCTCGTACAACCTCGGTCACGAACTTTCAGTGCAGTGCGACATGGTGGACTGGTCCATTTTGCTAGCGGCCTTGAACAAATACGCCGCCGCTACCCCCTTAGACTTACTCTACGTAAACAATTCCACCATAGGTGAACTCAAAGACAACATCTTAGCTAAATTGAAAGTGCAAAACGTGCAGTTGTCTGGCTGCAAGATCGGTAAAGTGTCCGGTAACGCCTTCAAAGGTCAGGAGCAGCACCTGAAAAACCTGAACCTACAAGACAACGACCTCAGTGAAGTGCCCGTGGAGAGCTTGAAGAAGTTAAGAACTTTGTCGCTCTTAGATGTCTCTCACAACCGGATCACCTCGGTGCCTGCAGGTGCGTTCGAGACCCTCAAGAAGCTAGCCACGTTGAAGCTATCCGATAACAACGCCACCCTGGACGATGAAGCGTTGAGGGGATTGGAGGGCTGTCTTAAAAATTTGAATTTGAAGGGAACCAGGCAACACGAGATGCCCAGAGCGATTCGGGGGATGAAAACTTTAGCTTTCTTGGACATGTCGCAAAATAGCCTTAAGGAACTACCAGGGGAGACTGGAGTGGAAGCTTTCGAAGGACTAGAATCGCTCACGGCACTCAATTTGGAGAGGAACCTGATTCAAAGTCTGAAAGAAAACGCTTTCGCTGGTGTCAGCAAGAGTCTCAGCTCGCTGAGTTTGCTCAATAACTTATTACCTGATTTTCCCACAGCTGCCATGAGCACGCTGTCTGAACTAAGGGTGCTGGACATAGGATTTAACCTTATGACCGAGCTTCCAACGGAAGCGTTCAAAGGGAATCCTTCCATCACACTCCTAGCGTTAGACGGGAATCCTTTAACAACTATACCCTTCGAAGCATTGTCTCACTTGAACAGTACACTAAGAGGACTAAGTCTGGGCGGCAGATTTTTACACTGCGACTGTCGTTTGTCTTGGGTCATCAACTGGATTCGCAACGGCGACCTCCAAGTGACCAGCCGTGAAAGGAATCCTCAGTTCTGTGGAAGCCCGCCCAAGTTTAGAGACAGAGGGTTCTATAGCATCCTACCAGAAGAGTTGTCTTGTCCAGAGAAAAACGTAACGACCACAACTACGACTACCACCACAACCACGACAAAGCCCGTGAAAGAGGAACCAGCGCGCAAACCTGAAGGAATAGGAGTAGCTACAGTAGTGAGCGCAGATCTGGACGATTTGATTGCGACCAACCCTCAAGTGGTACCACCAAACGGAAACCAACCGGCGACGAAGACGTCAACGATAGCAACATCCGTAACATCTTCCACGACTACTAAAATAGCCTCAACTACTTCCAAGACCACCACTCCCACGACCAAAACCAAGACGGTACCGCCAGTGTGGAAGTCGACCCAGCGACCGTCGATGGTGCTGGGGTATCCGTCCAGAAATAAAGGTGATGATGACGGTAAAGTGATTGTAAAGAACGCCTTTAGACAGGACAGTTCGGTTATCATTCAGTGGGGTTCGGAAACCGCTAATATTGTTGGATTCAGGGTTGTTTATAGGTTGTTCGGAGACAAGAGCTTTAAGCAGGGACCTCCATTGGACGCCAGTGAGAGGGAGTTCAAAATAAAGAACGTACCGGCCCAAGTAAGTAATCTACTAATTGAAAATTACAATAAATGTGATTACACGATGAAGATATAAATCAAAAAGAAAAAATTTTAAGACGAAAATTTTGTATAAACATAGATCCGGTAATACTTCGTTTTCAAGATAGAGGGTGTCAAATTTAAAAAAAAAATCGTTTTTTCGTAAAAATTCGATTTTGTTGAAATTTGGCAGTGTTGTTTATGATAGAAAGGGCCTAATTTAACTCTAACTAGATAAAAATTATTAAGTCCACTGGTGCCCCAGGGGCACCTGAACCAATATTTTTGACAAAAAATGTGCGTCACTAACTTTTTTAAAACTTTTATAATATTTTTCGTATTAAGCAACTAAAAATACAACATTTTTGTCCCATGAATTTTTTTCGTATCTTGCTTCCTTTTTGGAGAAAAAAAAATAAAAGACGCTATTGCATAATAAAAAATTAAAACTACCAAGCTGACAAAAACTGGGGTGTACCTGTTATTTTTTTCCATATCAATAGTCTATTCTAGTCTTAGAAATTAATTTTATAACAAGTCATTGACACCGAAATTCACAAACTAAACACAGTGCGTTTAAAAAACAAATTGCAAAGTCGACTACTTATTTGATTAAAAAAAATAATTTCACACACACTCTGTTTACATTAAGAAGAAACATATGTTAAATGGTATCGGATGTATTTGAGATAGTCAATTAATTTTTTTTAATGTCAACTTTTTAAACCGCTTTCATTAGTCATCAGAATCGTAATTTTATACACAAATGTTAGCCAAATGTCGTTCAGTGATCTTTAGAAATTTCTAAATATAATCGAGAGTTATAAAATAACCCGAATTTGGTAAAACTTACGTAATCACAATTATACAGGATGTCCCGTTCATGTTTCAAAAAAACTTGTGTGCAAGTTCTTCATGGAATAGTAATAGGGGTAGTTCATGTAAAGTTTTTTTCTTAGACGCCTTGTTTTCGAGATACAGTGTGTTGAAATTGTTACTTTCCATATGGTTTTCCTTTAATTATCTTTATATCGGTTAAAGATAAAAATGACAAAATTTGTACTCGAGTAAACATCAACTGTGCGTTAAGAATAATGTGCAAACGATTTCTTTCTGAAAAGCAGCGCCGCCGATACAGGTAATTGGAGGGGTACAATCGAAAAAAAATGTTAAAATTCAAAATTTATTACATTTCTAAACGGTTCTGTAAACTTTAATGCATACTACAAAAAAAAGGTATACTTCGAAATTCGAAATTCGGTAGCATGTACCATTTTCGAGAAAAATTAAGTTGCATAGAAGCAAATGGGGGACAATTTCAGCATCTACGGTAATATTTCGAGTTTGCATATTTATTTAATTGTGCAGCTGTTTTGTTCTGTATGTGTCCGAGTCTGTTTCCTAATATTTTTCTGTTTTTATCACTTTTTTAAACATTCATGTCCGTCAACTTTTCAGTTCATTCAACAATTGTTTCTTTTTAATAGATAATAATTAATTACCATTATCCGTTTATTTTGATTTACTTTTTTAAATGTTAGTTTACAAGCTGAAACTTAAAATACATTTTTATTTTTTTTTAGTTAATAAAATGTTTTACTTAAATTGTAAACTGTTTCATGTTATACGCAAGAAATTAAAATTATAGTCTTAAATGCAAATACTGTTGGTAGTTAAATGTCTTCAGTCCTCTTTCAATTTAATAGTATGTGAGCAAAAAAATGCAACTTCATTTTTCTTGAAAATGGTACATGCTACCGAATTTCGACAAATATACCTTTTTTTTTGTAGTATGATTTAGGGTTTACAGAACCGTTTAGAAATGTAATAAATTTTGACTTCTAACATTGACTTTTTTTCAATTGTACCCCTCCAATTACCTGTATCGGCGACACTGCTTTTCAGAAAGAAACCGTTTGCGAATTATTCTAAACGCATAGTTGATATTTATTCGTGTACACATGTTGTCATTTTTATCTTTAACCGATTTAAATATAATTAAAAAACATTACATGAACTACCCCTATTATTTTCCCATGAGGCACTTGCACACAAGTTTTTTTGAAATATGAAATTTTGATTTGGAACTTTCTACATAAAAAACACAGTCATAAAAATTCACACAATTGTTCTTAAAATCGTGATAGGAACAAATTAAATCAAACTTGCATACAATATTGTTTGAAAGTTTGGGAAAATCTACAATTTGCTGGTAATAATTTCAGAATTGTAAAAATAATCACAGTCTAAATGTCGAATTTTTACACAATTTGTTCATATCACGATTTTAGGAACAATTGAATACATTTTTATGACAGCTTTTTTCCTCATTCGAATTTATGATTTTTCCAGGAATGTATCATAGTGTGCGTGGTATCCCTGGCGGAGATCAACGTGACCCCCGAAACCATCCCCTACGGCCAATGCCGCGAGGTGCGCACCGTCTCCTCCGCCTCCTCCAACATGGACAAAATCACCATCGCGGCCAGCGCCGCTATCTGCGGCACCATCGTCGTGGCCGTAATCGTCTTCATAGCCGCCTCCAGGAGGCGATCCAGGAAGTTGCACGAACTCCACCAGCAGAAACTCGGCATGAAACACGGGATACCCATCGCTGGGTTGCCGGTGAACTGTTGCGCGGGGCTTCCCGCTAGTCCTGGCGAACCGCTGTCGTCGCTGGCCACGCTGAACGCCTACAATACCAGCAAGGTAGTCGGAAACGCATGTACCCGGCGTAGATCGCAAATCGTGATAAATATGTATTTTTTAGGATTGGGACCAAGTGTCGGGGTACAGCACGCACAGCCAACGGCCGAGGATGTACACGGTGGACCAACCGCCATCTCTGGAGGAGATGAGGGCCCATTTCGGAGGGAAAGGCAACAAAGCAAGGTCTGTAGCTGATGGGCAATCTCAGCATAGTTTTTCGAACCATTCCGGGAGGTATTTGACAGCCACTGCGTTCCCAAACAACCTTTTGGCTTCTAGGCAAGGTAACAGTAGATTTTCAATGAACACGCACTTTGAGTTTCACGTTAAATGGTAAAACGCTCAGTACGCGGAACGTGGCAAATGTACAGAAAAAAAGTGAGATGGCCAAGTGACTTTTTTGAAAACGTATAGGGTATCTAACTTAAAATGGTTTCTTCGCAACTCTGGGAAAGTATCTGAAATATGTCTTTTCGGTGTTATCTATATGTGATAATTTTTTTTAAACAAAAATTTTATACCAGTAGCGGCTCGTGATCGGTTTGTACGAGGAGGAGTACCGCACTGTTGCAAACTTTTTTATTGATTTTTCGAAAAAAAGTTATACTTGATGAATAGTGTTGCTTCTCTTGGGAAACCATAGTCAGAGACCAAATGTACAGGGTGTTTCAGGATTAAGTCGACAAACTTTAAGGATATTCCTCATAAAAAAAATAAGAAAAAATCATGTATACTTTTTTTTCCAGAGACGCTTAATTTTCGAAATATAGGCCGTTAAAGATTTAAAAAAAAATCGAATTTTTTCTTCTAAATTAAAAATGATGCTGTTTTTTAGATAGAACAGTTTGTTATTGACAAAAAGTGTACATTCACTTTTTTCATAACTCTTATAGTTTCATGGCAAAATTGATTTTTCGGAAGATTTAGGAAAAAAAGTGAATGTACACTTTTTGTCAATAACAAACTGGTCTATCTAAAAACAGCATCATTTTTTATTTACAGTATTATAGTATTATAGTATTATTTTTTTTAAATAATTTTATGAGTCTAAGTCCCCATAACTCCGCCACTGGTTGCTTGCGGGACTTCTACTTGGAAAAATGGTATCTTATAAGAAGATGTGTCATGCCAAATTTGGCTTAAATAGCTTGATTCATTTAGAAGTTATTAAAAAAATTCGAATTTTTTTAAAAATCTTTAATGCCCTATATTTCGAAAATGAAGCGTCTCCGGAAAAAAAATTATACTTGATTTTTTTCTTATTTTTTTTATGAGGAATACCTCCTTAAAGTTTGCCGACTTAATTCTGAAACACCCTGTATAATAAAATATACAGGGCGTCCAAAACATTTTAAAATGTGAAATTTACGCTAAGCAAAGTGCCTTTAATTTTTGGCATTTTGCTTAAGAAAAATATTACATTTTGAAACTTTTTGGACGCCCTATATATTTTATTACGTATCTGATTACTGTTCGTGGCTTCCCAAGATAAGCAAAACTTTTTATTAAAAATAACTTTTTTTTAAAAATCAACAATTAAAAAGTTTACAAGAGTGCGGTACACACTGTATATTGATTAACAAATTATCCTTCTTTTTATAAGCACTATTAGATTACGAATATATCAAGACAAAATGGAATGAATAAAAGAAGAAATATAATAAATAGTTTCCATCGAAGAACACTTCCGCTTCGTTTTTAAAAATACAGGAATAACTCAATTTTTTCTTATTTACTAATAATACTATAATAGACCAGTGCTTAAGCCTTCAAAAATGGTAAAAAGTGAAAAAAAAAATTATAGTAGGATGAAACCCATTGGAAAAGGAAGAGAATATAACAGAAATGAAAAGAAAAATAATTTACGGGCGATCTGAGGTCAGGAAGGGGGTGAGTTTTTTAGGGTAAAAAACGGTTTATCTTGATTTCCGGAAAAAATACAAGTCTTATGGAAAAAAGTTAAATGGCAAAGTTGTAGGTAATAAAAAGACCTACAACTTTTGTATTTACACTTTTTTCACATAACCTCAAAATGTATGTGAAAAATTCAAATAACCAAGTTTTTGGTTTTTTATTTTTATCTTTTACAAACAAATTTTTTTTCACGAAATTTGGTGAAAACCTACCTATTTATGTCCCAACCACGCTGTAATTTTTTTGATTTGAAATATTTATTTTTTCACCTTATTTTTACTTAATATCGAAAAAGCACCCTAATTTTCAATCGAAAATTCTCACGTCAAAATATCTGCTTTTTTAAAAACGTCGGTGGGCTTTTTCTTCGTTGAAATCTCTACTTTCTGATGGTGTAAAAAAATATATACATTACTATGGTAAGTTTTCTCAGGAAATGCAAAGAAACGAAAGAAGATTCTACAACTTTCTCAAAATATTGTAGATGTCTTATTAAATATTAACTTTATTAACTTATTTGGTTGTTAATTATAATAGTATATTTCGACTTGTAATTTTTTTGTTTATCAATGTAACATGGAATCTTACGTTTTTCGAGTAATTAAAGTGTAAATTTTAATAAATAGCTCAAAATTGTACATAATGATTAGAAAAAAATTTTCGGATTCTAGTTCGTTTCTTTGCATTTCCTGAGAAAACTTACCATAGTAATGTATATTTTTTTTACACCATCAGAAAGTAGAGATTTCAACGAAGAAAAAGCCCACCGACGTTTTTAAAAAAGCAGATATTTTGACGTGAGAATTTTCGATTGAAAATTAGGGTGCTTTTTCGATATTAAGTAAAAATAAGGTGAAAAAATAAATATTTCAAATCAAAAAAATTACAGCGTGTTTGGGACATAAATAGGTAAGTTTTCACCAAATTTCGTGAAAAAAAAATTTTTTTGTAAAAGATAAAAATAAAAAACCAAAAACTTGGTTATTTGAATTTTTCACATAAATTTTGAGGTTATGTGAAAAAAGTGTAAATACAAAAGTTGTAGATCTTTTTATTACCTACAACTTTGCCATTTAACTTTTTTCCATAAGACTTTTAGTTTTTCTGGAAATCAAGGGAAACCGTTTTTTACCCTTAAAAACTCACCCCCTACCCCTTCCCGGCTTCAGATCGCCCGTAAATTATTTTTCCTTTCATTTCTGTTATATTCTCTTTCTTTTCCAATGGGTTTCATCGTACTATAATTTTTTTTGGTTTCAAAAATTATCGACCCTGGTCTATAAGAGTTACGAACGAATCCGCCTTAAGTCAGACACCCCGTAGATGTAGACTAACCCGGACTGACACCATCGCTTTTCAGATCTCCGACAATCCAGGCAATCCCTAGCTATGCAATCCGAGAGGATGTCTACCAGAATGGCTCCCCACCACGCCGCCCCCGCCCAATCGGCCGCTTCGTCCACGAGACGTTCCAGACCTAGGTCCAGGTCGCGCGAACACCACCGCCCCAGCAGCAGGTACAGCACGGCGGGATCGACGCACACCCTGAACAATTATTGTGATAACTCGGACAACTGGACCGACCACGACATGGAAATTTATATGGCTCGGAATCCGACCACCAGAAACGGCCTGGTGCCCCTATAAGACGTTGTAGTCGTTGCTCAATGTTAGAACTGAGTTCTCATCATGAAGATATTAGTAGCTACTTCACCTGACATCAAATCTTCGGACCTACACGACGCCAAAAGTATTTAAAAAAAATTCGTTCGTACAATTTACTGATTTAGAAATTTTGGACAATATATTGGCTCGACAGACGCCTTGTAACGCCTTGTATATTCTTTTCATGGGGAAAATGATCGCTAAAAAACTGTGATCTTTTCAAACCAACTATGTTACAAAATATGAAGTCTCTTAAATAATTTAGTATTAAAGTGTCTCATTGAGACAAAGGCTGCTAGCAGCAAGGTGTACACTGTATAGTGGCGTACACAATATTGAAACTGCGAACCCTTCCTGGGATAGTTATTACACTAGTCAAACTGAAGCCTATTCAAAGAAATTCGGTAACATTAAAAAAAAAACTGGTAACACTCACAGAGATCTATTAAATGACGATACGTATTTAATCTTAGATATTAAGGTTTTTACGGTATTTCACTGTTTTTAGAGATACGATAGTCAACTTTTTCCTGTGGAAGCCATGCTGGTGTTTTATATTATTAAATAAAGAAAAAATATTAATCCGGTATGTTGTTTTGACCTTATAAGAAATCAATATGGTGTCCATAAAATAAAACAGTTGATTATCTACCACCTACTATGAGCTAAAAGGGAAATATCATTTAAATGTAATTTGTGAACGTTGAACACGTTTTTAAAAAGAATTTTAATCAAAGGTATAGAAAACGTAAGTCTGAACGAGGTCGATACATAAAAATAATAATAAATAAACATAAATTAAATATAGAAGAATATATAGGTAAACATAGTTTAATACAGTTATAGCACCAATAAATACAAAAAATATATTAAAGTACATAAGAAATACAAATGCAAACAAAATCTTAGAAAGTTATATTTAAAAAAAATGAGCGAACTTTTTTACTCTGAGCTTTTTTGCCAATATCTCAATGAAGATGCGTGTTTTCGAAAAACAGTTTCATATAAAAGTTGCTCAAAATTAAATTTCCTACAAAATTGCTCCCAATAGTTTTCCCGTGAAAATGTGATGTGAAAATTAACGTTTTGGAGAAATTATGGTCAACTCATTTTTAAATAACAAAAGTGAATTAGAGAAAAGAAAATTGCGGAAAATTCTTGGAAAAATTTACATAGTTTTCCGAGGTTTGAATATGTTATAGATTTTCGAGGGTGTACAATAGAATTAATTATGCGCTTTTTAATATTTTCCAGAAAAATCTATTTTCATTGAATTTTTTTTACTTTGAATATTAAAAAATAAAAATTTGTACTATAATGATATTGAAAATTTAAATATGATGACAATAGGAATTTTCTGGAGCTGCAAAGGTATAATAAAAAAAATTATATCAATATAATTTTTTTTATTTATTCATAATTAAAAACAACTTTTTTTATTTATTATTTTTAACAATTTTTTATGAGCTTCCATATCTAGGTTTCTTATGTAAAACTGCTTTAGTGCTGTCGCAAAAATTAAAAAAAAAACATATTTTTCTGGAAAATGTTAAAAAGCGCATAATTAATTGTACGTACACCATCGAAAACCTTATAAAATGACTGAAATTTTCCAAGAAATTTTTTTTTCTCTAATTTACTTCTGTTATTACATTAATTTTCACATAATCTGTACTTCATTTAAAAATATACGGGAAAAATATTGGGAAAATCGAAATTTTTCATGGGTTTCAATTTTGTAAAAAAATTAATTCTGGACAACTTTTATTGGAAACCTTTTTTCGAAAAAATGCATCTTCATTGAGATATTGGCAGTCTTTTGTCAAAAAACGCGAAAAATCATGTGTCAATATGACAAACGCTGTATGTTACATGTGTGACATAATTATGTTTTCTGACCTCAAAACCTACACTTTTCTAAAAATAATCTGAGTAAAAATGTTCGCTTATTCCGTCTTTTTATGTCTAACTTTCCTGGACTTAAAAATAATAATTTTCAAATAATAAGTTCACTTTTGTCAAGAAAAAAAAGTACGGTTATATTTGTACTGTAACTGATGGATATTTCGAAAACCAAAACTAACCTTAATTTTCTTTTTGTTTTTTAATTTATTCGCGCTAATAACAATGATAGGCTATACTGCCAAGAGAGTTTTTTCATCAATGTGTCACTTTAACCTAGTATGTATTAATATTTACAGTCATAGCCGTAGAAGAAACTGTCTCTAATAATATTTGTTTTTTAAATATTACTCAACAGTCATAATTTCGAGGCCACCCTATTATCTTTAACATTTTATTGAATACGTTTGTTTTTGGTAAGAAACCCACCCCACCCCCATCTTGTGTACGCCACTGATCTGCACAGTTATACCACATATTAGTAACATGTGGTTATACAAGAGGTTATACACTTTAGGTTATTCTTACAGGAAAGATTCTACCTAAAGGCCTATGTAAATAATAATTGATAAGAACCACTGAACTTAGTTATTTGTTATGTAGTAAATGTCAAAAGTATGGTCTTATATACTAGATAATTCTTGTGTGCTAACTCATAATTTCTTGCTCAAATTTGAGTTTAGTCTGTAAACCTTTTCCGTGAGGAAGAGAACATTGTAAATATAATAATAAATATGTTTGTGACTAAAAGACAGTCGACGTTTGTTACAAAATATATTTGTACACGTATTTTGTTCTAAACGTTGCTAATATAAGTTTTTGCACGATTTTTACTCCACACTTATTTATTCGATGTAAAAGTTGAACAAAAATATATTCTGTTGTAAATATTTTTACAAGTCAGAAATAAATATATTTAATGTAGTCTTTATATTTGAATATCAGCAGATACAAACCATTTATTCCCAATATATCCTTTTTTCTATTGATATCATGGGAAACAACTACAGCGGACTAATTATTCAATATTTAAGGTATGACATATATTTACTTTGCAGGTAATTAAACTCAATCAATAACTTTCAATAAGTAAATTTTCATGAAAAAAAAATTGTATGAAATACGGAACTTTAAAATTTAATTAAAACTCACCCCGGTATCGGCATGCTCTTCTCCCACCTGTAGCGCATTTCCTGGACAAACTCGTACCAGACGTGGGCGAAAGCTCTAATCCCACCAAGGGACTGCAAAGCGTGCGCTAAAACAATTGATAGTCGCCAGGTGAGGGAGTCGACGATGCACGTTTTGAAGCCTTTGAATTCGTCGTCCAAATTTTTGAACAGCACCTACAGTAAAATAATGCGTAAGTCTGTAGGGTTTACTAAAATTCACAACAGTCTTAGCAACTTAAGTCAGATAATTCTATGGGCGTAGCTAGAATTTTTGCTTGGGATGGGCTTTCGCAATCAGCAACTCGCCGAATAATATTTCAAAAACCTCTGAACACGTTCTGATTTCATTCCAAAAAAAAAGGTCACGCAGTTAGCGATTTACCGATATGCCGATATAATAGACGATATTAGACTTTTTTCCAAGATGGGCCATGCCCCCCCCCCCTGGCTACGCCCATAGCTAAAAGAAATTCTATTCTACTTGACTGTAGGTAAAAAAATAATAAAAAACTATTTATTAGGGAATGTCGTACATCGTGCTACATACAGCGCCATCTACTGTCTGCTATCCGAAATGTGTAAAAGCACTTTCAGAGTTTTACCTGTTTTATTATTTTGAATTCCAAAATTTGACAATAGATTGCAGGTTATTTTGAATTTTATCCTAGATCGATCACATATAACGTCAATTTTTGCTTTTTATATTAAAAAACTATTAAGAATTAATTGTTGTAATAGATATAAATATCAACGTATTGCATAATGAACTCTCAAAAACTACCGTATACGAAAATTTCACGAAATTAGCTCGAAGTTGTCGAAAAATATTTAAAAAAATGTTATTTATTGTTTCAACTTTGAAATCCTACAGCTCCGTTATCAATTTTTGGATTGAGACACATTTTGTCGCGCTGAAATACTACAGCGCCATCTGTTTTCTGTTATCCGAAAGGCGCCACACCACTTGTAGTTTCCTACCCATTTCTCTTTTATTTAGTAAATCACGTATTTCGAATTACTTCTTTGCAATAAAATACTTAATTACATCACGTTAAATATTAAATTTTTATCACTGTCTGTCTTTAAGTGAAGCAAAATTTTTCTACTTACGTTTTCCTGGTTCCTCTTCTCAGAAGGTTCCCTTTCATCTTTTCCTCCATAAGGAAAGTTCGAGCTCTCATCGGCATCAGGGAACAAAAAGTACAGCAACGAAACAAATACAGAATCTGTAATCGGTTGAGTTCCTTTTCGATTAAAACCCAGGGAGCTTCTAGCGGCTCTACTTAACAACCCGGAAATATTCGGAACGGAGGGTTCAGTCAGCACATCAAGTGGATTATTTTCCGGCACAGAAACGGCAGTAAAATCTCCAAGCACATCAAACACTGTTGAATTATTGTTTAGATTTTGTAAGAACTCGGACAAACATTCTCCGAGCAAACAAAGCGGTTCGTTGGTGATTTTAGTGGTACAAGACCACTTGGGAGCAACCATCGGATCAAAATCTGAGTAATTTTCACTGCCAATAAGTAAGTGTTCAGAAAAGTGATTCCATGTAGCTTTCAAAATAAGTGCCTTGATAGGATCGATTGTCACCCCGAACGGTAGTATGAATAAGATTTCCACATCAAAATTATCACCACTGAGAAAATCTTGTTTCCAAATGAAGTTGCCAAAATCCGTTAACGTGTAAGATTGTTGCACAGACACTAAAATATCGTCGATGGTACAAGGCGACATTATTTTCGTTTTAAATAGATCTAAAAGTCCTGTAAGGTACTGACAATGTGGAGGGCCTCTTTTTAAATGTACCATTTCGAAATTTGTTCTGATTCCATCACCCTCGTATACTCCCAAAAAACATCTCTGCCATTTTTCTCTAATCTGAACAAAGATCGGCACCTCACAATTTAAATTACTCGCAACTACATACGCTGAGCTTAAAAGTATTTTAATTTTGCTCTCGGAGGTAACACCAACATTATTAAAAGGCGAGAGAACTATAAATTCATTTATACCATACCAGGTTGATAAACAAGATGCATCCGTGGTATTGTTTTCATCGTACAACTGAAAATCGTACAAGGAATCAATAGGATTCTTATTTTGCTTCTCTTCGTTCACATCGCTGCTTTCTGAGGAATCCGGAGTCTCCACTTTCTTCCTGTGCAGGCTTAGAATGAAATCAAAGTCTGCAAAACTGACCTTTTCGTTTCTTATATCCCATATGTTTTGTGTTTCGACTGCAGGTTCGTTTTTAAGATCCTCCGTTTTCCACTGATTAATCACCTCTTCCAAACGAGCTATAAATATTTCCCACTCCGAAGCTGTGGTGAAATCCTGATGATAAAATTCAGAATCGTCTATTTCTTCGTTCATTTTGAAAGCACTTTTGTTGACAAATACTACAGACTTAACCTATATTTACACATTAATTTTGACGTTTGTAACATTTACCATAAGCGCTGACATCTGTTGAGGAGTTATTTACTACTTCGTTATACACAGTTTACTGCTACAGGTTGCTATTTTATTCATACTGTCAAGTTGGGGTATTATGACACAGATGGCGAATATAAAACTAATTGTTTAAAACAAGCATTTAGATATTCAAATTAAATACATTTTGAAGATTTTTCATTCCCGTTATTATTAGAAATAATAAGAAAACAAAAATATTTGTATATTAAAATGGTGAACATGAAGGTAGTTGCCACTATTAATATTTTTCTTTGGTTTTTATAAATTGTATTCAAAATGTTCGTTGATTATAAATAATTGGATTGTTTTGTGTTAATTGTGATTAATTTGAACACTGAAGGGAAGTTGGAACTAATTTTGTGAATTGTTAATTAAAGAACTATAAAATAATTTTATGTCTACCGGATAACAAACGTTTTTCTCGTATTTTGTGGTTGTTTTTTAAAAAATTTCGTTTTAATTGGCGCCAGATAGTGCGGAAATGGTTTGTTATATGGCGCAATTACAGCCGACTAATTGAATTACAAAGAAAAGAGATCTAAAAATCGATACAGCCGTTCGTACGTATAACAATCGTGTGAATAACCATAAAATCCTCCTGAAAAAATGTATTTAAATAATCCTTATGGTGTTCTTGTGATTCTCCTGATAGCGAGCTGCGGTGAGGTGAGTGAAAAACATTTACATGAAGATTATATGGTATCTTTTACGTTCGAATTACGGCCGCAGTGGGCTATAAATTTAATTTCCAATTATTAAGATGAATTGCCTCATAAAAGACGAGAAAAACGAAAATAATAGCCGGGTACAAGGTATTTTTAGAAGCAACATGTGTATCGGGATGGTTAAAATTAGAAGTGGATCGTACTTAAATGGAGAAAAATATTCTTAATTGCTGAAGGCAGAACCATTTACAAAAATATGGTGTTTCATATTTGAACTGAAACCAAAATTTTATGTTAATTCTCCAAAATTAAATTGTTGTCATTCCTTTGTGTTTTATTTTAGTTCTCTGAATATAAAGTAACTGACCAGATATATTTCGACGTCAGTATTGAAAACAAATACGTGGGAACAATTATTCTTGGCCTGTTCGGAGAAGTAGCTCCAGTAACTTGTGAAAATTTTAAACAAATCGCCATTAAAGGGATAGAGGGGAAGAGATACGATGGAACCAAATTCCATACAGCTATCGAAAGGATTATGATTCAAGGTGAGCAAATAATATGACACTAGAATATTTGAGATAACAAAAAACTTGTTCTCCCATAGAAATTAAAGAATTTCTATGCGACTGAACCAATATTTTTTTTTTTAGGTGGTGATATTGTTAACAACGATGGTTCAGGTTCAATAAGCATTTACGGAGAATATTTTGATGACGAAAACTTTGACATAGAACCAGAATCTAGTGGTTTACTTATGATGGCTAACAATGGTAAGTTATACTGAGCGATTCTAAAATATTTAGATCCAAGTAGTAATCTATTTTGGACCTCAAGATTCTGCCATATAAGTTGGGTACAGGTTAAAAGTAAATTTAAAGCAAAGGAACAGAAATTACGACTAAAAATTAAAAAATGCCAAAGCTGTATAACTAATAAAAGCAATATACCTACCTAGTAACAGTTTTTTAATCTTTTTGTATTAAAATGTGAGGAATTGAAACTTTTTCAGGGCCCAACACCAATGGTTGCCAATTTCTCATAACCACCATGCCAGTTCCTTGGTTATACGGAAAGAACGTGGTCTTTGGAAAAGTATTCTGATTTTATTTTATTTACAACGAATAACAATAGTTTTGTAGGTTCTTAAAGGTGCAGATGTCGTCCACAAAATAGAACATTTAAAAACTGATGTAGAAGATCACATTTTAAAAAGTGTAAATATAATAGAGTCCGGATTGATCGAGACCAAACCTTTTTATGAAACAACAAAAAATTACGAGTAAGAAATTTTTAAAAAGAAATAGAGGATTAAATTCAGTGATTTTGTGACAAAAATACTAATAGCGAACGGACTGTGCCATCCATACAGGATGTTTCTAAAATAGGATTCCAAACTTCTGCTGCGTTCACAACTCATTAAAATAATCCAAAAAGTTCCTATTAACATGTGCCCTAAAACGCACCCTTAGGAGGAAGTTGTATGGCCTTAAAAGGGCTCAAACAAAACTGTTTTTTTTTCTGTTATTGACAAAACGGTCGCAAATAAATAGAAAAAAATTTATGGGTCTTACATAACTTTTTACGTTAAATAACATACTCTACTCCGTTTTTCGACATGCAAATCATATGCGTCCCATTTAGGTTGGTAAAGGGGGTTTTCGGCCCGTAATTTTTTTATTTCAATTTTTTTACAATTTTCTCTACAGATTTATAAAATCTTAACAATTTTACGTAAAAAATATTATCTTTGTCCAAATCGATATTTCCAATTGTTTTCGAGTAAATTGAGTTTGAAAATTACTCTGCTCTTTAAGTTATTAGGCCAAAAATTACAAAAATCTGTTTACCATGGCAAATAAAAGACTGACGTTGCCACAACGCTTAACAATTTAAGTTATTGATAAACTGTCAATTGAGCTTTGCAGTGTTTAATTAGTAAAAGTGGTGAGTGGAAAATTTAAGTTTGACCCCTTTTAAGAGCATATAACTTCCAAAGGGTGCGTTTTAGGGCACATGTAAATAGGAACTTTTTGGCTTATTTTAATGAGTTATAAACGCAGCAGAAGTTTGGAACCCTATTTTAGAAACACCCTGTATAAAAGACAGATTTTAAAAGTAGAACTATAATACTATAAAACGTTTCTGATAGAATGCTGCGAAATAGGTGAAAAATTCCTCCAGCGCATCCAAAATTTTGCAAAATAGTGTACCAAAAATTTCAAATTGCAATTGTGCCAAAACTAATGGTCCGACAGCGCCTGCTTTGTGCACACTTAAAGAACAATTTAAAAAATGTCGGGGTAATGAATTAAAAAAAAAAAGAATTTCCGATCTTTCCGGGTTTTCTTCTTTTCTAATTATCCCATCGGATCGATCGACGTCTCGTTTTATCCTTATGTCGATTCTCTACAAATTCAGATTGCTTCGTTGGTTTAGGTTTTATAAGCAAAAACCTAGAAAAAAAATGCGTTTTTGCATAAAAATGTTTATAAAAAAATTAATTAATGGTAAATTGAAGTAGGAAACATATAAGCATATATCTGCAGACTGTCTTTTGTATGAAGCACATTGATATTTTTGATTTGACATTGATTTTGATTGATGCATGATATTGCACAGTCCGTTTGCTACCAATATTTTTGTCACAAACAAAACCTCTATTAATTGCCCTAAAATTGAGGATCTTTTGAAATCGTTTTTTTTTTAGATTGACACTTTGGGCATGGATAAAAGCCGGATGGTTTCCACTTGGGTTTTCATTTGCAGTACTAGGAATTTTTCAATACATTCTCATGCAACTCAACAAATTCGATTAATTCTTATACATTTAAAAAACCTCACATTTTTGTTGTGATCTTATTATAAGATTGTCATGGATTTTAAATTTAAATATACTGAAAAATAACCACTGATTCCTTTTCACACCTTGTATATTATGACCATTTACTCCTATAGCAATTTTCGTTAAAGGAAGGCATCAAAACAAATTTTCACTTACATAAGTTGTGCCTGATCGAATGTACGCGTTGCCGCGAGTATTTTCATAAGAATTTAAGGTATCCGAACGCAATAAAAGATAAGGTAAATAAAGCAGTTAATGCTCCAAGAGATATTCCTGAACCCGAACCCGACCGAGATGGATATATCAAAGGGGAGCAGAAGGCCAGAAATGAAACCAACCAAATTATATGTGATAAATATTTATATTTTATAATTAAACAGAGTTTAACTGGCTGTATGAGTTTATAAATACAGACATGGTTTAATAACATTACCAGTTAAAAATATTTTGTACATTCATCCAGAAATAAAAAACATTTCAAGTACTTACATTTACGCGATATCGTTTAAAAATCTTACATGTTTACAAACAATATTATTCCTCTTTAGGTTTTTCTTCTCCAATTTAGACACGAATAGGAGCCTGTTCACTGGTGATTTCTTTCTTTACATAAATAAGGGGAAAGGGAGTTTGTACTAGGGGAGGGGGAGGGAAGGGTCTAAGCATACATCGATAACTAATAATAATGATAGTAATAATAATAAAAACAGTCTCATGGTACATAGTGATAGGTATGTACATAGAATGTGACCATGCTGCATTAAATGGACAACATCTAGGATAACATTACAATGACCTTTACGTACTAGAAGATTCTTTATTTACAGGGTGTGTAAAGCTAGCAGTTACTGGCATCCATTGGACACAACGATATTTTTTTAACACAGCAAACGAATATGTGGGTGTTATCGTACACTTAGCTAATATAATACAGGGTCCTAATAGTAATTTCTTTTTCTTTAAATATATATAACTACACAGCGTGCTCCTGGCTGGCCTGGCAGCCTGTTACAGCTGATGTATCACAGTATGCGTCATTGCCCCGATCCATTTGCCACGAGGTGCTCCGTTTTGATTTCGTTTGTTTTACTTTCGTCGGAGGGAACGTCTCGGCAGACTTTTGAGTTTGCCGCGGGTTCTGTAGAGGAGAGCGCAATAATTGGGGCCAGAATATTATACAGGATGCTTGATTAAGAATGAGACTTGGCTTACGTTAATGGGAGAGTACAAAATAGGGCGATTAAGCGAAATATACCTTGAAAGAAATGTTAAAAAGTTCAAAATGGAATATTTTGGAAACTATTTCATCAATCAGCTACAATTTTTATACTTACAAAAATAACACATATTTTGTGTTTATCGGTAAAGAGTCCTAAATACACAGTACCAAAAGTATTGAAAACTTATTTATTTTTTAATAAAACTAAGTACTTACTAATTGAAAGCAGTAAAAAGTAGTAGTTTTCGGGAAACCCACGATTTTTTGCTCAGTGTATGTTAAAGAGGAACACCAACTTGTTTTGTAAAATTTGAAGAGGCTAATTAATTTAGGAACAAGAGGAATTCGAAATCAATATAAAGGGTCTTTTGGAAAAATGCACCACAAATTCAGAAGCTGATCCTGAGAATCTTATATTTCGAAATCTTACCCACATCTTTTCCAGAAAACAATGTAAAGTATTGATATTTGGTATAAGTAAGTTTTTGAGGTGATTAGTTGCTATCCATCTGCCAGAGGTCGCTATTTACGACCTTTCCCGATTACTTTTTATTACATAGCTGTTTTATGGTTAACATTGGTCGATGTATGTTGTCGATAGGTATTATAATATGTCATATGCACTGTAAAGAACTTGAAATCTTACTTGTACCAAATTTTAATACCTACTTTTTGTTTTTTTTTTGGAAATAATTTGGTTAAAATTTGATTTAAAATTTTGACGTCTATAGGACAAATGTTCTTATTTCTTCATATTCCAGCAACCATAAATTTGTAGCTCCTTTTTCCACATCACCCTGTATATGATTCTAAAAATAGTTGTTCGGTTATTGACACTCTGATAGCTGCATTTTTGACAGAATAAATAATTTTTTTCTCAATGGTTAAATTAATTTCCTTAATTACCTACTAGCCTGCTATTTTACAAAAGTTAGCCTCATTTAAGACACATTATGTGAAAAACAACAGCCTAGCGCGCTATGAATATATAGAGTGAGTGAGACCTTCAGTTTAAGTTTCAAGGTCAATCAAAGTTAACTTGAAAATATTAAAGAAACATCCTATTTTTTATGCCAGCAATAGTTCTTTGAAAAGCTTCATTTAAAATTTTCAAGTTGTGCTTGATTTAACCTTTTTTTCAAACTTAAGCTCAATGTTAAATTCAAGGTTACCATCAGCATATTAATTTACTGATATCCTACAATTTTTATATTAAACTTTTTTTTATTTGGGCTCGAATTTTTCTGGGACACCGTGTATAAATATACACCGCCCTAGGGCAAATTTAAAATGCATTATCATGGAAATATAATAGGAAGTTATTACAAATTACCTCTTTTAACGCCAATGTAAATTAAAGAACATCAAACATTTGTTTGTGATTTACTAGCTAGTCACTAGCTATATATAAAAATACGAATTGAGTAGTAGCACATTAAAGCTAAATGTATCACGGGTATTATAGGATAATAATGCCTTCAGGAAGTGTCAGGGGTATATTAATTAAGATAAAAATATAAGTAACTAAATACGGTTTAAACATTAAAATATACAAAGAAATTAAATAAATCTTCAAGTTAATATCCCGATTAATATGAAAAGGCATTGGTATTTTGAAAATTATTTGCGTTTTAACTGGTATATCAGTTTTATTTGAAACTAAATTTTCATTACTATTTTTTTATTTTCGGAATTGTCAATTTATGAAGCACAAAGAAGCTTCATAGGAATCTCTACCAATGAAACACCAATTTAATACCATTTTTAAAATTTTCGTCCTAGAAAAACATTCCTACCTTTTAAATTTTCAACTTGTTTGGTGGAATAGTTACCAAAAATTCCCAAAATTAAAAAGAAAATAAAATTTGCCACCCTGCGGTTAAAAAAAGGCAACATGGTAGATTCAATCGCCCCATATTTTGGTTCTACGAATCTCCATTAACCTGTGTCCCATTCTTAATAAAACATTCCGTATACAGGGTGTAATAACCACGAAAGCCTTATTCAACTGCAATTGACTAAGTAGACGGGATTTTACTGATACAGAAACCATTTCTGGAAACAAAGAGAAAAATAAAGATTCCGCGCTAAACCTGACTCCTGTTTTTTTTTTCTAATCCAGATATTCCGCCCTCGGTCTACCCCGTCCCGAATCGTGAAGCACCTCGACGGTCTACGACTAGTTGAAAATAGGAACATGGCAGCCACTCAGGGGGTCTCAGGCGGCTAGGCCCTCCCTAGTGGCCGGCAAAAGGTCCTCCCTGGAGGTGTCCGGTGTCGTCTTCCTGTCGAAGTGCAGGTCCCACAGACCTCGGGTGGTGTCGGGTTCGCGGCTGGGCGGTCTCTCGGGTCGTTCGGGAGAGCTCGCCTGAGATCGGATGGCCTCTGGCGGCGGATAACCGAAGCCGAGGAGGCCACTGTACTTGCCGGCTCCTGCCATGCCGTTCTGGCTATTCTGCACCATCGAGATTTCGTTCAGCTGAAAAAGTCAACAACATTGGTTTCTAATTCGAAGCGAGATGGTTATATCGTACCTTTTGCTGCATTCCGTTAAGGAATGGAGCCGGGAGGTACGGGTAGAAGAGGTCTGGCCTCCGCTGCAGAAATTCGGAATCCTTGGGCGTCATGGGGATGGGAGGGAGGTCTAGGGACATGCGTCGCCCTCGTCGGGACGCCCCGTTGCTCCACATATGCGTTCCCATGTGAACCTGTACAACAAAACTCAAATTAGTACACATTTTACCCCCAAAAAGCACTAATAGCTTAATTTTACAGAAGGAAGCACAAGAATGTCCGATATACAGTTTATTAACTTTTAATAAACGTGTTGTTGCTATAACAAACAGGATATTACTCAGTAATAAATATATCGTTGCTGCAACAAACAGGATATTAACCATTAATAGATGTATATTAACGTTTACTAAGTGGCGTACGGCGTTCCTGTGCCTCCTCACCTGGTTAGTGGTTGCGTTAGTGAAGCAAAGCCGGCGAATGTACTGTGTTACGTACCTTCAGGTTGCCTTTGGTGGTGAAGGCCTTCTGGCAGACGGTGCATCGAAAGGGCTTGTCGCCGGTGTGCGTCCGCATATGAATTTGAAGGGCCGAACTGGACGAGAAGTTCTTATTGCATACGTGGCACAAGTGCTTACTTGATTGTAAGCCTGCAAAACACACACACACCGCACACATTAGCCCTCAACCTAGCTCAAGTTAGTGCAAGCGATGACAACAGTGTTAATTTGTATCGCCGCGCATCGTCTTTATGTACACTTAATCTTTTGGCAGGTATTTTTTTAGAGTTCGAGTCTGAGATGTAGTTATTACAGTCCTAACAAAATATATTTTGCGTCACCAATGCTTTGTTTCGATTAAGTTGTTTTCGTAACTCTAAATAAACACCTGCAATGTAAAAAATGATTTAGCAACAGCGATGGCATTAATAAACGTTAATTTGCGTAGTGGATTGTTGTTGCGCTGACGGGTTGTATTCTTGGCAACAATCACTGACACAGATACCTTCGCAGTCGATAAAATATTTTTAATTCCTCGTATTGTATGTTAATTAAGTTTCCCATTGCTACTGAGTACATTTTCTCATTAATTAATCTGGTTTTTGCTGGCATAACAGCTGTTTTGAAGAAATAGGAGGTTAGATATTTACCTAACTATATATTTAAATACAAGTTTCTAGTAAAGGTTTGAAGAAAGAGCTTTAAAATTATATTACAGGGGACTTTCGCCCTGCAACTCTGCATCACTGTGTTAAATCATTTTTGTGAAAAAAAAATTGTAGAAGGGACTGGTGACTTACTTGGGGGGCGCTTAGGAAGGGGTAGCTCAGTCTCTGTGGGTTCTCTTTTGATTTGCTGCGGTTCTTGTTCGGGTTTGATCTGGTGGGGAGGTTGCAGGACCTGCGGCGGCGTCTGTTGCTGCTGCTGGTGCTGCTGCTGCTCTCCGTCGCTGCTTGCCGGTTCTCTGGAGGGCAGGCTGGGAGGCAGGGGGGTGGAATCGTCGCCGCTCACCGAGGGCGGCTTGTTCTCGAACATGTGTTGCGGCATGTCGCGTATCTTGTGCGTGAGCATGTGCTGCTTCATGTTTCCCTGCAACAGAAAAAAGTGCCGTTGGCTGGTGTGTGGTGTGAATGTGGTGGCGGGTCTTACCGCCATTTGCATCCACGTGGAGGCGTATCCAGGGCTCATCGGTAACGGAAACACAGAAGGTATTGACCGGCGAAGGGCGGCTTTGCGCTTTTTCGCCCTCCATGGTTCCACTTCATCCTGGATACGCCTCTGCTTGCAAACGCAAGCCTCCTGAAAGACACACACAGATCAGAAACACAACAAAACGGGTGTCTCACTCGGTGACGATCAGTACAAGTTTAGGTCTATCTTAAGCTAGCGCAACAGTTAAAGTCACATGTAAAGCGTCATCTATTGTTTGCCTTCCGAAATAGACCCAGCCATCTATCGTTCTTGACAGTTAATGAATTATGAATTACTTGAATTTCATAATATCTACTTAAAAATGGAACAAACGTGACTAGTACATATATTAAGTGTTATTTATAATTGTTATTAAGGCAATTGGATTTTCGTGAACGCGTATACGTCACGGTAAAGAAACGACGATGGGGATTTCGTCTGCATTTTTGCCTGCAATTAGGTGCAATCCACGGCGACAACTGAAAAATCCGCGTCAGCATAAAAAAGAGATTCTTAATCAAAAATAGACCACTTAGACATTCGACATAACTTATGGCTGGCTGAAAGCCAACAGTTAATTTGAGACGTCTCCAACTCTATTGTGTGGACAAGAATAGAACGGTCAATTCAATCACACGTATTCGAATGAACCAGGGGTTCTTAACTGGTGGTTACGATGACACCACGTTACAAGAACTTGTTGCCATGCTCGTGGAATCGAAATAACATACAGCGCATATTTCACAGTTTTTTTTTTAGAATTCATTTTTCAGGAGCTTATAGTTAATACAAATTATTTTAGTAATTTATTTTAAACATGAACTAATTAGAAAGAAGCTTTCTCTTTAATAAAAAACCAAAGAAAGACGAAAATTTTGGCAGAAACGTAAAATAAAAAACATATTTGATCAGATTCTTTAGTTTGAAAAATTTTCTGAGTTCTGAAAGAAAAATGAAAGGAAAAATTTGGTTCCTCTTACTTCAGTGGCTTTATAAAAAAAAACGAAACTCATAGTCCCTTCATTCAAAAAAACTATACATAGAAAATCTTCCTTAAAGTTCACGTAGTTCAACATTTAGTTAATTTTTTTAAACATCCGTATTTCAATATATTTCAAGATACTTTAATCCTTAGGCCTTTTCGTAAAAATATATTTTAAAAATTCACGAAAGTATAAATTGTTAGCCTTTTTAACATATAAATTTGGAATCAAACATTTACATATGTTTACAGTAGTCACAGTTTTCACTGAATTCTACACTCGTAAACATTTTTTTGAGCTTGTTGCACTGTAATTTAAATGTTGAGAGCCACTGGAACGCAGTACAGAGCATGACACTTACCTTGGTGGAAAAGCCTCTGTCGCATACGGAACACTTGAAGGGCCTCTCTTTGGTGTGGCTCCTGTAGTGGATCTCTAGGGCAGAGTTGCAGGCGAACGTCTTGAAGCAAAGGTTGCAAGTGGTATTGCCTCGTCCTGAGAGAAAGAACTATTGTTAGCGAACAGGTCGTTTACCACACGTTTAAAAATAAACAGAAACGTTTTTCTTTAGGATAAATAACATTATTCTGACTTTAAATTAGAGACGAATATACGTGTAGTACCTTAAAATATTACAATACGTTTTAATTATTATTGTATTTTGTCTGCAAAATTGCCGAAGCATTTGCAAGACCAAAAGGACAAGACAAATACTCGTAATATCCGTCAGAAGTCAATTCTAGCGTTTTGTCATGAAATAATACAGTGACCCACTCACCTAGACTTCCTACGGGTCCCACTGCCAATCTCAACGGACTAAACGACGTGGAGGTCAAAACAGATGAGGTCAACGATGACAGAGCTGACGACATCAAAGGTGATTGTCCCCCTGACGGTAACAAGCCAAAGGATGGAAATAATGGAGGCGCAGCACCGGGAGTCGTTGGTCCAGGACTAGTAATCGTCGGTTGACTGTTCCTTGGGGTCAAGTCCAATGCACCCATTGAGTTGTCTGATGGTGTGGGGCTGCTGGCCTGTTGAGATGATGGAGGGCGTGGTATCTGAAAGTCATTTTTAATAAAAATATTTAAGCAGAAAGTATAAAAAACACTATAATGGTTTGTCGACGTTTCCTTGTTTTATTACATCCTTAGGACTCAGGACTTGTATAAAATTTTGACATGCAATAAATACGTACAATATTTAAACATAATAAAAATTAACTATCCCTATATGTATAAAAACAAATATATCGTCTGGGAAATGGACATTACCTCTGTACAAAATTGCATGAAATACTGCAATTTTTAAAATTATATGTGGATGATATACTTTCTTGTGTTGTTCAAGACTGAACAAGAAATATTTTCAACGTCTTTAATGACTCGTCCAAAATTGCAATTCACAATTAAAAAAGAACAAACAAATAAAAAATCGTTTCTTGACCTATCCATTATTAAAACTGCTGAAACCAATATTTTCAGAAAGGTTTTTATGTAAGTAATCAGTCCTGACTAATTTTTCTCATAATATCATTATTATCATGAATTTAAAAAGAAGAGTTGTTAGTTTATTATCTCCTATATGTTTCGTACGAAATATTTAAACTCAATACATATTTACATCAATAAAAATAATTGTTCTATTAAATTATTAAAAATGAATATCTGTCAATAACCACATTAAAAAAGGAATAATAAATTTAGCATTGGAAAATAAAAGTTTAAAATTATATATGCCTATAAAGGGACTTTTTAAAGAAATCTATTTGAAATTCTAAACTTTAAATAATTTGTTTCATATAACTTTAAATAACCATAGTAGATATACATTAAAGATATACTAGGTACCTAGGGACGTGAAAACTCACCTGGACGGGAGTCTGGTTTGGAGACGACCTAATTTCCGAACTCCCCGGGCTGGTAACTCCCGACTGACTTGGCGACTTCTCCCCGTTCTGCATGGGGGGCGGTGTGGAGACCACGGCGCGACTCGAACACAGATCTTCCGCCGTACAGCTCAACCCTGCTAAGGAAAACTGCGATGCCATCGTGCTCACCGGAACAGAAGGGTTATGCGTATCAGAAGGAGACGACGAAAACGGCGGCATAATATTCTGGTGCTCCGAGTTGCTCATCATATCATCGTCGTCGTCATCGTCTTCGTCCATACTCCCGTGCTCCGATTTCACGTCTCTGTCAAACTTCATGTTGAGGGGTATCCCGGAGTGTCCCAAGGGAGACAGCCCCGGCACCGGGAAGCCCTGGCTGAGGAATGGATGCATGGAATTCGGGAGGCCCGGGAAGCCTCCTGGGGAAGGAAAGTCTTTTATTTCCGCCGCCTGGATTTGCTCGGGGGTGAGATCAGTGGGTTCGCCTGTATGGAGGCGGATATGTTGCTGCAAAACCAGAGCGTTGGTGAATTTCTTGTGACAGACTGGGCATTGGTGGAGCACCCTCATAGGAGGCTTGGCCCTGTGCACGCCCATGTGCGTCTTGAGGTTGCCCTTGGTGGTGAAGGCGCGACCGCATATCTTGCACTTGAAGGGCCTTTCTCCTGTATGCGTTCTGTAGTGCATCTGCAAGGCGCTCTTGCAGGACAGCACTCTGTGGCATATCACGCACTGGTTCGGATCAGAGAGTTTGTGTTCGATGTTATCCACCAGTTGTTGTAATTTGCTAGTCTCCGAGGTTTTCGTGATCTCAATCAGACTCTCCCAGGAGTTGTCGTTGCTGCCTGGCCTGGGCAACAAGTTTGTGTACATGGAAGGATCCTTAGTAATATCCGCGAGCGGAGTAGTAGGGAAAGGTCCCAAACTTCCCGAAGAGGTGCTGCTAGGTGGAGAACTGGCGTGCCCAAAGGAGAAACTAGCGGGTAGTCTCTGTCCTGTAGAAATACTCAAGGGTACAGTGATAGAACTGCTCCTGTTTGATAAGTTCTCTGGTTCATCTTGCATATTTTCCGACTGCTCTGCACCTGGACTCCGCTGCTCCAAAATATCCTCGTTGCTGTATTTACTGCTGTTGCTACACTCGTCGTAGGGAATGGGAGAAGAATACCTTTCAGGCTCGTTCTCGTTTTCGTTATCGGTGTAACTTGGTTCTTGTTTAGGGGTTATTTGGGGAACCGATATAGCTTTAGCGTCTTCGTTTGGTTCTCGTTTATCTTCCTGTTCGTTTTTCTCGTTTTTTCCCTCAGGAGTGGGCGATCTTTGCGGTTTACTCAAGTCCGCCGGCGTGTCTTGTTCCTCCCGCTTCATAAACAAGGGATGGGGAGGAAACAGTCTAGGGGGCGGTTCCTGTAGTCTGTGCGGCGAGGGCTGAAGTCTGCTATTTAACAGTTCTGGAGGCGGAGGTCCTTGCGGCCTGAACAACGGCAAGGAGGTAGGGGGGTAAGGGTGGGCTCCAGGAAAACCCAAATGCGGGGGATGTGGGGGACCTCCTGGCGACAAAGACGGTTGCTGACCTAGTTGGGCGAGCAGAGGCGGGTGGTACTTATCTAAGTGTTCCGGTACGGGATTGGGGTTCATCTTGATATGAGGGAATTTCTGACTGTGTCTCTGGAAGTGGACCTTTAAGTTTCCTTTAGTGGTGAAGCGACTACCACATACATTGCACTTGTAGGGGCGTTCTCCTGTGTGAGAACGGATATGTATTTGAAGAGCAGAGTCTGACCCGAACACTTTACCGCAGTACCTGCAGCGGTGCTTGAAGAACGGTTCGTTCCTGCCTTTAGAGTCGTAGGGCGACATGGATCCTTTACTTTTCCTAAATGCCAACTCGTCGGCCAGATTCGTAGCCAACAGGCCTTGACTGGCGTTGTCTAACACTTCCTGCGCTCTTTTCTGTAGCATTTCCAAAGTGTTAGGTTCGTCCAAGGAAGGCTGTTCGTCTGTATGCGTGATTATGGTGGATGCTAGAGAGGACGATATTGAACACATCGGGGGTTGGATCTGTGGGGGCAAAGACGGCGGGGCGCTCACTTCTGGCGACGGTCCCGACACCGGGGATTGCTGCATCATAGAGTGACTCATCTGAGGTGGTAGGGATGCGGGGGTGGGTTCTCTCGACGCTGGTATAGCCTGAGGTGCGGGCGGTGACTCAGGCGTCGTTTCTGCTTCGTTCTCTGAAGGCGGCGGCGATACGGGTGAGACTTCCTCGTCCTCCTTAGTCCTGTCTATCTGCAACTGCTGCTGGAGTTGATTTATCAGTTGCAGCTGAAGCACTTGTTGGTGTTGCAGCGTGAATAGGGTACTCTGCAACACCGCCAGTTCTTGTAAAGCCGCCTCGTTGTCGGTGTTATTCGCCATAGCGGTGGCGGCGAATTGCGCCACGGCCACCTTGGTATTCTGCAGCGCCTCGAGCGTCACGTGGCCGGGGGCGGCGGGCACAGAAAAAGGGAACCCCAGTCTCTGACTGTTGTCGTCCGGAGAGTTCTCCTCCACGCTGTTGTTGTTGGCGGCGTCTTGACGGTGGCGTCGCATGCGTTCCAGCCTCTTCCCGCCAGTCTCGTCGTCGTCGTCGTCTTCTTCGGACACCACCATATCCTCGGGATCGGAATGGGCAGGGTCGTCGTGTTTGATGGCCTTCTTGTCGCACTCGGCCTTGTGCGTGAGGTACTCCTGGAGCTCGGTGAACTGCTCCTGGCACCGCTGGCACATCAGCACCTCCGGCAGGCCCTCGGACGCGGCGT
Organism: Anoplophora glabripennis; assembly: GCF_000390285.2. Classification (NCBI taxonomy): domain Eukaryota; kingdom Metazoa; phylum Arthropoda; class Insecta; order Coleoptera; family Cerambycidae; genus Anoplophora; species Anoplophora glabripennis. The sequence goes on along the minus strand of NW_019416698.1, from coordinate 834,672 downwards.
CCACATCTGAAAACAAGACACTCTCGTCAGTCGGGCGGGTAAAAAGGCGAAACAGCAAGTACGTCTGCTCACTCGAATACATCGCGGAGTAATAAAGCGGGGTGGGAGCTCGCATAGCAGCATAGGCCGAGATATTATTAAATGAGATATGAAAGTGGAGGGGCAGATATGAGGGTCCGGGAGCAGGCGCGAGAGATGATAAAGTGCCTGCAAAGAGCCAGCCAGGGCCCCGGTTATGACAGCTGGGCGGCGTCTACATTCATAAATAAAACACACTTGTTGCACACTCATAATCCCCGCCTTGTGCCCGCCCAGATTCCATATCCATAACCCATAACAGGCCCGACCTGTCACTCGGCCTGCTCCTTTTGTTCGGGCGAGTACCTACCTGGAGCAATCCGGTCGAGGTGACGCGATTTGACGGTTGAATACGCGCCGCTGCCGAGAAGCGGTCGGTATCGATCGCTCGCGTAGTTATTACTTATTGAGGGCTCGTTATTACTAACTAATCCGATGCTACCGCGAGCTATCGTGTTTAATGAATTGGTGGTATCGATCGTTCCCGACCGAGCGGAATTTATTAAATGACCGCCACTTTCAATTAAATCGACTTTTTAATATACGAACGTCATACAGTATTAGCTAGAGTAGACTTTGTCATTTGAATGCTTTGAAGAAAATGAACGTGTCTCAAAGCAAAAGGCCCGACCGCAGCAACAAATCGCCAGCCATAATAGATCGCTTTTCTCCATGTAGTCTTATTACATTGTTATATAAATGTAACACGAAAGCCAGCTCTGTCCGCGGTCGCTTTTTATTCCCATTGTAAATACAAGTATAATTAAATTTAGAACGCGCCGCATCATCTGCTAACTATTAGGCTATACGCTGAATGGTTTGTTGAAGTTACTCTTTCATTTATTTCGGCACGTTTATTTATATAGGTACGCAGCGCTATAGTAACTGTTTATATCAGTTAGTTGTTTTATATAATTAAACGCAACCTACAGCACATTGTTGCTGCTGTTCGATGGCCTTTTATTTTCGAATCGATTGATATTATCTCCCGAGCGCGTATACAAGGTCCATTCGGATGCTTTTCGTTCGGTCCGTAACGACGACGCCGCATCAACACGCCGTTATAGGTATGTGATATTGAAACGTAAAACTACTGTTAAACTAAGACGAAAAAAATGTATGAACGGAGAAATAACTACAACTAGATTGTATTATTATTCAAATTAATAAGATAATAATACATATCTAATTTTTGTTCATAATTATATTTCACATTATTTAATAAATATTAACTACTATTGGTATGTGAATAGGTATACAGTATGTTTGGTTATAAAGGTCCCGAGCTAACTTGACTGCCCATTTTTGGGCATCCTGTAAAGTATATATATGTACAGTGTGTCTACTTAAGTTGGAACCATATGGAAAACATTTTTATTATTGATTTTATGAAAAAAAGTTATTCTTCATAAAAAGTTCTGCATTGCCTATAATCTAAGTTGCTTCGTTCAGTTATCAAAATTTGCCAGTCATATACCAGGTATATCAGAAATTATGAATTTTGCTCAAGTGTAAAGTACCCTTATTTTTGACAATACAGAAGAGTGTTGTGAAGAAAAGTTATTTTGAATTAAAAGTTATTTTCAAATACAGCTATTCAGCATGAAGATTCAGATTTTGTGATTATTTACGTTTTACATTATAAATTATTTGTATTATTATTATAATTAAATTGCAAAGTTGTTTATAAACATTAACAAATGGAAATAATAAATAAAATTATAAACGTTAACAAATGGAAATAATAAATAAAATAAATTTATAAAGAAAAACGTAAATAATCACAAAACCTGAATCTTCATGCTATATGACTGTAATTGCATATTTGAAAATAACTTTTAATTCATAATAATTTTTCTTTATAACATTCTTCTGTATTGTCAAAAATAAAGGTACTTTACTCTTGAGCAAAATTCATAATTTCTAATTTTGATAACTGAAGGTTGTATTTTAGATTTAGGATGATGCAGAACTTTTTATGAAGAATAACTTATTGTCATAAAACCAATAATAAAAAAGTTTTCCATATGGTTCCAACTTAAGTAGACACACTGTATATTTTAAATGGGATATTATTTTCTTTATAGTGACGCACAACACTTTTATTTTCGTCACACTGTAGATGAGTGGTGACGTCATCGATATTTTTTAAATGGGATTGTATTTTGCACGTTTTGATTGATTTACATAACGAAATTTTTGAGAAAAAAATGAGAAAACTTTTAGCCCGTGACTTTAGTTTACGGTGATCGCTCTCGAAATCACATGAAATAGAAGGCGCTGGAAAAACAATTTCGCATACGGCTATTTATTTATTTATTTATTTTTATTTACCATTTTCGACACAAACAGGCGAAAAAGCCCACTAAAGTGTCCACTAAATTAACAGATATACATCAAACAACAGTATAAAAAGAGTTTTAAAATATAAATAGCATAAAAAATATTATAAAAGAAAAACATCATAAAAAGAATAGCATAAAAATATTATAAAAGAAGTATACGTTTGAGCAATCTCTTAATGAAACTAAAGATGTAGAGAATAAATTTAAACTGCTACAAATATCGTTATAAGAACTCATCATACTGAACACAGGAGAGTTTGCGGAGGCATTGGTATGCTTAAAAGGAATGAAAGTCGTAGGACCTAAAGGGCCTGCATGGTATATTAAATAATATTTTACTAATTGGACACAGTCGATTTTACCATTAATAATTTTATACAGGTTAATGACATCCGCTAATACTCTTCTCTTAGCTAAATTTATAATAGATTCAACACACAATATATGAAAATTGTTGTCGTTCAAAGTTCGCCTACATTTAAAAGAAAAAAATTTAACAAATTTATGTTGAATCATTTCAATGCGACTATCTGTCACATATAGGTTTGTTTGTAATTGTTGTCACCTATCAAGTTTAACTTGTAACAAAATGAATGCTTTTAATGAAAAATTTTATATGCTGCAGGTTTATTATGTAGAAAAAACAGTGCAGCAGCTTTAGCTTTACAATTATATCTGCAACGTTATCCTAATAGAATTTTCCGTAACAGAAGAAAGTTTAGTGCATCCAACAGACTGTATGTTGTAACTAGAGACAAGTAAAACTAATTTATTTTCTAAAACAATTCTTTTACTGTTTTATAAAATGTTATTCATAAAAAACATGTCAAAGTAACAACCTGTTTAGCAAATTGTCATTATTTTTACTTCCTCTATGTTTTTCGGAATATCCGCGAACACCCTTTGTACCTGGCGATATTCCCGGCCGGGCCCCACAGCCTTCCGTCGCCTGGTGGATTACCTCCCGACGAGTTTACGGAAAGACGACGAAACCGAGAGCGGCCGGTTATTTTTAGCGTTGTATTGACTTTGTTAGTGTCAAGGTAATTTACGCAGTCGTCATAAATAGACGGGGTTGGGCACGTGCTCCTCGGGGGTCGCACGCATCCATCAGGAGGGGTGCGCGGCGACAGACAAACGGCACAAGTCGAAAGATCCACTTCCGTTTCCAAAAAGCTGGAAGCAGCCTGTTGTCATATGTGGCTCTGCCGGGGTATTTAAACTGGAGCTTCCGTCGTTATTCCGCTATTATTGCTGGGGTGTTTTTTAGGGGCGGAGAGCGCCCCCGCGCGACACGCGACACCCCTCAAATTACCAGTTTTCATTTAATAAATACCCACGCGAGCCGAGCCGGCCCCGCTGAGGCGACAAATACGGGGCAGGCAAAAAACCGAACAAAAAATAGACAGCTGGTAACATTTTTAGAAAAAAAAAAAAAATTGTTACAAACATTGACAGAAATATACAGAATCTTCCAAAATCAATGAACGTACTTTGTGTCCATTTTAGGCGAAAAATATATTATTTGGCCAGCGAAATCTCCTGACCGCAGACCACTTGATTAATTTTTGTAGGAATCTCTTAGTATACATTATATAAAAGTCATTGAAGAATTTAGATAACTAAAATAATAAATTCATGCATTTCAGAGAATATTTTGACATTATTCATAATTTTCTGATGTACTGCCATGGTTTATTTAAAAAAAATATTTCTTGTATTACACATTCTTTTGTTATAGGTATATGCATATTACCAACTTAAACAAAAATTAGCCACGTGGCATTAACAGTTTGAAATTTTAAAGAAATTCTGTTAATATTCTTCTAAGTGTAGGTACACAGAAAATTGTCCGAAGTGCTAGTTTCAACGAAACCCTTTTCTCAGTGTGGAGGCTATAAAAATGCTCGCTCGACCGGATGTAGCGGTATTCGAGGGCTTCGGCATCGCGTTTCTTTATTGTATTGAAGCCTTTCAGTTCGGCGGGGCGTTATCCAGTTTCGCGGAAAACGGAAATCAAAGGGACGTTCAGCGAAAACAATTGAAGGCGAGCCGCGACGCAGAATGCAAGCAAAACTGCATAATCTGCGATGCGACTGGAGAATACAACATAGAAATGTTGGTAGAATTTAGTGCGATCACATCAGGGAAATGTTCCATGATTTCTTAAAATTTAACTGTGTTTCAAGACACTTAAAATTTATTTATATTTTAAAATTTTGTTCTATAGTCCGTGCAAACGTTTTTATGTAAAATACGTAGATATGAAACATGTTCAAGCATTTGTTTCATGTAAACGTTTTTTAAATAACCGTTTTTTTTGACAAAGTAATACATTTGTTTTAAATATAGACAAACACACATAACAGTGTCAACTAGTATAATTACCCACTTATTTCTTAAAATCATAGTAAATTCATACAGCTGTAAGCAAACGTTTATATCAAGTGTTCACTTAAACGTTTTTCTTGACGTGGAAATAAATAAAATGAAACTATGTATCAAAATACTTAAAATTGCCTTTTTCATATTTTAAGTTTTGTTTTGTGTGATATGTACATACGTTTGTGTATGAAGTATACAGGTAGTATGTTTAAACGTATATTTCGTAAATCAATTTTTTACAATTCTTCTGACAATTAAATAATCATTTAGCCTAACCTACTTAGTCAGATAGAAATTATTCACATATCTTCAACTAGCACAATTGCAACTATATACAAACGTTTATAACATGTTCGTACTTAAACGATTTCATTGACGTGCAAATAAATAAAATTGTACTGTATCTCATGATTATTAAAATCGTTACATTTATTTTTAAAATTTGGTATTATAGATATTCATTTATTTAGCTTTCTGTGCAAAATATACAATCATTTTGTTTAAACACTTATTTCATAAAAACGTGACTTTTATAGTTTTTTTTTGTGATAATTAATTAAATTACTCAGCAGTAGAGAGTATTAATATATCTTTAATAAGCAGGATTCCATATCTCTTAAAATTATTGCACAATTATTTATTGGAAACGTTTATATCAGGTGTTCATATAAACGTTTTTATTGACGTACGAATTAATAAAATTAATATCGCATCTCAAGACGTTTAATTTTCTTTTGTTTAAAAGTTTATTTTATAAAATAGGTTTTACAGTTAAAGTTATTTAGCTGAGAAATAAATTATATAACTAGCACAAAATCTTACCTTTAGAAATTGCCAATTATTACAAATGTCGGTATGTAAACGTTTACATCATTTGTTCACTAAAACGTTTTTATTGAATTTTAATTTAATTTACTGACGTTTATTTCATAAATGCGTTTTTTTTTCTATAACTCTGATGTAACAATGAGATAATTAATGAAATTACTTAGCTGGAAAGAAAATATTATTTTTTTATCTTCAACTACCACAATTATTTGTTTTTTTAACTGTTGTCAATAGACATGGCTATTTATAAACATTTATATTATATTCTCATTTAAACGTTTTTATTGAAGTACAAATAAATAGAATTATTGATGTCCCAAGTAATTAAAATGGCCTATTTTATTTGTTTAGTTTTGCATTCTCTGTATATACGTTTATATAACTTAATTTAAACGTTTCTATAACAAAAACGTTTTTTTTATATTTCTATTGTGACCATGAGAAAAACACTTAAATTACTTAGTTGAGAAATTATTTGCATAATATACGACTATATTCAAAGTTCAAAAGTTTATATTCTCTGCTTAGCTAAACGTTTTTTATTGACGTTGAAATGGATAAAGTTAAACTGTAAACTTAAAATTATTTTTTACATTTTTTGTCAATTTTGTGTTATATCTATCTTGTACAGACATTTTTATAAAAAATATATGTGCATTTATTTTATTTAAAAGTTTGTTTCATATAAACGTTTTCAAAATAATAATTTTCTTAACTGATACGATTCCATACAACGTTTGTATCGAGTGCTTACTTAAACTTTTTAATGACATTCGAATAAGGAAGATATATTCTTGATGAAAAAAAGACAAATTCAAACGTTCGTTAAATGCGAGACACGGAAAAATAAACGAATTACAATCATCCGTGGGTGTACGGCAACTTAGCCTGCCTTTGCATGTTACACATCGAGATAGTTGAGCTCACGTTTGCCCCGGCAGCGTGGCGTTCAATTTTTTATTGAATTCCTTTAACTGATGGGCGTATTTCTCGGGAATCTGGGCGCAGTCGCTTTAGGCGTCCCAGATGGCTATCGGCGGACAAAAATGCTAATTCATCCAGACGCTAATTACTAATTGACAGAAAATACAGTCCTAGCACTATCAAATATATTTAGTAAGCACAACAATAAATTATTTGGCCTTACAAACTGGGTTATTTAAGATTAAAATACCTCTGATATACTGAAAAATCGTCCCTTTTCAATAATCTGCGTTATTTGGACGCAGGTAAGGCACTCTACTGGCAGATGTGTGGTAGAACTCACGATCGTCATACGCGCGCCAACGGTCTAAAATAATTGACAATCGTTATGTGACAGTTGCGCAACTGACCAGATCTATTAAAGGGCAGTACTCCCCCGCAATTCGATGATTTATTACGGGAGTTAAAGATGACCCTATCGGCGCACAATATGCTGGTATCGGGAGGGTGTAATAAAACGATCGACCGATATATATTTCAATTTTCTTTGAATGGTTCTACATGAATAAGCTTTTGTTGGAGCACGAGGCCTGTTACGTTAATTGCGTGACATTAGTGAGTTGTATGGGGAGTTTGAAGCGGTCTAGATGGTGAAGAGGATGAACTGTGAAGCAAAGGGATCGTTAGGATATGTTTAAATTAGTGGATATGATCTTCAAGTTAAGTATTGGCAGTTTTTAGCAAGGAGTTATTGTTAATTGGTGTACTGAGTCGTTATTTATCTTTTAAGTTGACTTGTTAGCTTCTATAGCGTCCTCCTTGTCCAGAACTAACAAAAAAAGTTTAAAGTTGAAAATATCAGTACCATGGCCCAAATCCGCCCCTCAGTTATTTTTTTAGATGGCTTTTAACTGAAACTGACTACAGCTCCCATTTTGTTTCGAGAATTTTGACTTCGGATGCTTTACTAGAAACGATGTTTTAAATTTTTGTAATATTCATAACTGACACAAGAAAATCCATTATCATTACTTGTGTGACACGAGCTCTAGATGTTTGTATTACACATTTTTCAAATTTATATTTGATGAAAATTATGTTCTCGCTTTAAACGTTTCAAATCTCCTAAAATCTAAACAATTACGTATCTTCATAATAAGATCTTTTCTTCAATTCTTCGCCTTAATGTTAAATAAGTTGTCACCGCCGTTCTTGGCGGTGAAAATTCGAAATATTTGGAATTATTCAATTATTGTGTTTTCGGAACCGAGAGAGTTGCACTAACCAAATGGGCAGGACAAAGCTAATACAATGCATAGCATAGGCCTCAATTTATTAATTTTCACATTAATTATTTCGATTGTTTGTCATTCACCATAAAAAAGTCTGTCGTGCACTTGTCAGCTGTTTTAGAATTAGGCCAAATCATCTGCGCTGTTGCCAAGTTGTGATAAAATCCCAAAAACTACAACTCGGTACATTTTAAAAACGCCTTTGTAACATACATCTTTTTTTGTTAATTTACGCTTAATGAAGATCGGGTGCTTCATAGTTGGGATGAAGCGGAACGCAGAGGACCTTATAATTACCGTATTATAAAATTTTTGCTCTCAATTCAAAGAAGAATATTCTATATTACTACAAAGTAAGTACATTGAGATATTTGCTTGTATATATTGAATAAAATCGAATTTAAAATACTTTATGCAAGTCCTATTTATTATCTTGTGACACTCTCCACGAATAAATAATAAATTTAGAATGTCAGCATTTAAATAAATGTATTAACATTTATTTAACAATAAATAATACTCAAATAAACATTCACTGTATGTGTTAAATTGACAACAATAAACTGGTGACAGATTAGGTGCTTGTTTTGAAGTTTCATTAAAAATTTCACAGCCATCCTCGCAAGAAATAATGCGATATCCGTTGACTGAGAAAAACAGTAAATACCTTAAAAACCAGAAGAGATACATATAGGGAACCCTTATACCATTCGAAAGAGAACAAAATTGTTCATCAGGTTGCGCAAAAATATACAGGGTGTTTGTTTCATTAAAAAAAATAAGTTAAGATGGTTTAAAGTTGACTAAATTCGGCATTATATTTCTACCACCCTGTATGAAATTAAGTCATTTTGAAATAACGACAAGGAAGCTTAGAGTTTTAGTTATGCCCCTATAAATTTCATCGCTGTAACTTTATTATTGTAAAATATACACCTTTTTCCCATTGGGCAGTGTTTGTTTAATTTTTTTTAGAAAAAAATTGAATATATCGAATACGGTTACTTTAAGAATAGGAAACCTTTATAAAAAGTTCACCTAAAAATTGACGTAGAATCCAATATTGCAATAATATACAGGGTGTTCCATTTAAAATAACGAAGATGACGGTATAACCGGAAGCGTTGGGTGGACGCCATTATTTTAGTTTAGAGAAGGGCATACCCGAAAACACTATTGCCCAAATTTTCAAAATTAACATCGAAGTAGTCTCTGAAGTATGTCTAATAGTCCAATTAACTAAGCCTTACCCTTTTTGAGTTACCTTGAAAAAGCCCTTTGTTTTATCTTTTTCCACCCTTGGCCGGGGGTTGAACAAAAAATTACTCTCACTTATTGTTATAATATACCTTAACCTAACTCATATCAAAAATTCAGCCAGGTTGGCAAAATTTCGATTTAAAGACTTAGTTAATTGGACTATAAAGGGTTTCTGATTTCTCGGCCTACTTTTTTCTCGGGTCTCGAGAATTCTCGACTAGGAATTCCCGGGAATTCTCGAATTCTCGAGAAATTTCTAAAACTTAAAAAAGCCATCATTTTGGTATTGCAATGCGAAATATAAACATGCTATTATACTTAACAATCATCATTAACATTTATTATTTATTCAGTATTTTTATTAATTACTTATGTTTCTACTTCTACTAACAAAACTAAATTAAACTTTGAGTTTCTTCTTAAAAACCTTTAACTTGTTTTTTTATTAAACACTTTCAATATACTTATGTTTATTTCAATGTTTTTGAATCGTAGTTTTCTTCCAATAATAATTATTAATAATCATTAATCATGCAGTCTTTTAATTAAATAAATAGTAAATAAGGAATTTAACCGAAGAAATCTTAAAAAAAACAAGCTTTAATTTAAAGATACAGAAGCGTTCTTCCTATTAATTTATCACTTCAACATTAGGTATCTGCTTATAATAAAATTTCTACACAGACTTATAACTAGGTACAGGGTGATTCACTATATTTTGACCCCCCTTTAACTTTTTTGTTTTAAGAGTTATAAAAAAATGTGAAATACAAAAGTTGCACGATTTTTTATGAAGTTTTCGAAAATGATAGTAGAAAAACAAATGAAGTTCAAACAAAATGGCCGCGGATGTTAACTTTGTTAATTTAAATGGAACACCCTGTATATTTTTACATATTTGGATAGAACGTTCCTTGTCGAGCATAGTCATATAGGGTTTGTTGGGTCCATCTCTAATAATAGGCGAGATAATATTAAAAAACGAAATGATGTTTTTTTATTAAGAAAATAAGACATCTTGTAATTGTTAGACCTCTTTCAGGCATTTCTGCCTTTTTTCCAATTACGTAAGGATTTAGATTTATTTGCAATATATTTTGACATATCGAACATTGATATAGTCCAAAATGGGTATAAGTATTTTAACTAAATCGCACTAATTAGTCCGTGAGGGGCTTATTTACTCATGGACAATGTTATATGGTAGGCCGTGACAGTGACAGGTAATATTATGACAACATTGTTATTGTTTGACAGTTTGTATTATTATTTATTTAAAATGGGTTACACAGAAGTAGAAAATTTAAATATTATAGGAATTAAGATAGAGTAGTTAAGATATTCTCCATAGTTTATTTTAATTCCTAATAATATTTCAATTTTCTACTTCTGTGTAACCCATTTTAATTAAATACTAATACAAACTGTCAAACAATAACAATGTTATCATGACATTACTACCTGTCACTGTCACGACCTACCATATATAAGATTGTCCATGAGTAATTGGCCTCACACGGTCTAATTAGTGAGATTTACTTAAAATACCTATACGCATTTTGGACTATATCAATGTCCGATATGTCAAAATATATTACAACTAAATCTAAATCCTTACGTAATTGGAAAAAAGGCAGAAATGCCTGAAAGAGGTCTAACAATTACAAGATGTCTTATTTTCTTAATAAAAAAACATCATTTCGTTTTTTAATATTATCTCGCCTATTATTAGAGATGAACCCAACAAACCCTATATGACTATGCTCGACAAGGAACGTTCTATCCAAATATGTAAAAATATACAGGGTGTTGCATTTAAATTAACAAAGTTAACATCCGCGGCCATTTTGTTTGGACTTCATTTGTTTTTCTACTATCATTTTCGAAAATTTCATAAAAAATCGTGCAACTTTTGTATTTCACATTTTTTTATCTCTTAAAACAAAAAAGTTATTGGGGGGGTTAAAATATAGTGAATCACCCTGTACATTAAAAAAAATAAGAATCATCAAAATAAACTAAAGCCTTAAAAACTTAAAATAAATAAATCATGAGCTGGTAGAGAAACCACTTTAACCGCTCAGTTATTTGTCGAGAAACGAATTGAACGCATGAGCGAAACGAACTCCAGTCAAGAACTTAAGACGTGCGTGATTTTTAAATTTCTCGATTTCTCGATTTCTCTATAGGTACGTTTATTGAAATCGAACCCACTTTATGCAAGAGTTTTGGTCAAATATTCTTTCCTTTATAAACTGCAATCCTGGTTTACCTGACCAAATTAGTGACAATTTGGGTCCTTTCAGATACAGTCACAGCGTCCTCTTCATTTGAGCTCCGCTCCTATTATTAAACGATTATCTCCTAGTACGTACATCCCCCAGATATTATCTGGTGGGTAAGGACCCATTTGAACAGAAATAAGACGCAAGCGGCGGTAATAGAGGACCGTCGTATTTCCTTTCCGTGGCGGTACCGCGACAAATTGTCCCAGTACTTCTTTTGTCCGCCGCGGTGTAATACGAGACGACTATCCCCCTACCTGACCCGATAGGCAAGTCTCCAAGCGATCTGCTCATAATGCGGGCCGATTCCGAGACAAACAACGTCTATATTTATGTCATTGTAATGTCATCGGTGAGTCTATTGTGGCCTAAATATGCCCAGGGGCGCGCGCTCATAATTCCCGGCAGGAATTTTTGGTAGTTGAGGGGGGTCGGAAGAAAATAGGTCTCGTAGCTAACAAGTCTCTTGTTTGAAAGCTGCCAGAGCTGCTGGTTTTGCTTTATAGCAACCCATCATTTTTATTTATGAGGCTACTTTGAAATATGAAATTATATTTTTTAAAATGCTTGTAATTCCTAAACAATAACGAATCGGACCTATGTTCATATAAGAAAAAATATTTGAAAAATTAACCCAGCTACTATCTGTCAATGTTTGTGATGGAGCTTACAGAACACCCTATATTGAATAAAATCTTATATTTGTTACTTTTTACATTGAAAATTATATAAAAGTGTCACTTTTGACAATCAAATATAAAAATAATTATTTGCAGAATTTGTTACGCAGTGTTGAAGTTATTAATAATTTATAATTTTTGTTTAAAAAAAAATCGCTTTTTTCAGTAACTTCTTTAGTACACTTACAATTTTAAAGAAATAATATATCATCGCAATATTGATATTTACAGGGTGTCTCACCGTGACGGCCCATTAGAATTATTTCAGAGACTACTTCAATTTATATTTTGAAAATTTGGGATACCGGATTTTCGGGCATGCCCTTCTCAACTAAAATAATGGCGTCCACGTACCACTTCCGGTTATACCGGAAGTCGCCATCAACTTACTTATTTTAAATGGAACACACTATGCCTATATTATTGCAAGTTACGTGTTTATCTACGTGTTATTCCTATTAACAGTTTTCGAGATATTTAATTTTTTTCAAAAAATGGAGAAAAACAGGGATTAGCTTCAAACCATGTTTATTTTATAGTAAGAAAGATAAAGCCACAATATTTATAGGGGGGATAGCTAGAGCCCTAAGCTTCCCATCCATACTTTCAAAGTGGCTTAATTGCATACAGGGTGCTAGAAATTTAATGCCGAGTTTAGTTAACTTCAAACCTTCATCAGCCGGTTTTTTTAAATGGAACACCCTGTATGTTTTTCTATATTCTGATACTCTTTATTCTCTATCGAACGATAGCAGGGTTCCCTATACCTATCTCTTCTAGTTTTTAAGTTAGCTACAATTTTTTGTGTAATCGCCTAAAATCATATAATTTCTTGCGAGGATAGCTGTGGAATTTTTAGCAAAACTTCAAAAAAAAAACAACTAAACTGTCAATTTGTTGTTAGCTTCTTGCAGTGACAGTATAATTTAGTGTTTATAAGAAATGGAAAACAATATATATTCAAATGCTGATATTTTAAATTTATTATTCATTCACAATTGCAATGGGATTATAAGCAGAACATGTACAGTTTTTAATGAGGCAAATCCAAATTTTCCACCGATTAGCAAATCAACTAGATTATGGTCGAATTTGTTGTATGAAAGAATTTTACCAAAACCAATAATTTCAAATGAAGATAATGTAATAAATGTGCTAGCTTATTTTAATGTTTATCCAGAATCCACAACTCGTGCCTCAGAGTATGATTTAGGCATTTAGCGTCCATTCATAAGATGCTAAGAACTAATGATATGCATCCATACAAATTTAAGCTACTATTTGCTCTTCATCCGGGTGACGCCGTGCAACGTGTACAATTTTGTGAAATGATGTTAGTGCGATACCAAGAAGATCCACAACTTTTGCAACATATTATATGGACAGACGAGTCAAAATTTATGAGCGAAGGTATTTTTAATATACATAATACTCATTTGTGGTCATCTGCAAATCCTCATGTTATCCGGGAAAGAAACTTTCAAAATAAATTTAGCGTAAATGTTTTTTGTCTAATTGAAGATAACCAAATTTCTTACCATATCTACGAAGAAAATTTAAATGCCGACATATATCTCATTATTTTGCAAACTGTTGTGGCAGATTTTCTAGATGATATACCATTAGACCAACTGAGGAAATGCTGGTATGAATTAGACGGGGCTTCCCTCTCTGTCACAGTCAAATCGATCAACTACTCACTGAATTTTATGTTTGTGGAGTAATAAAGCAAAAAGTTTATTCTACACCCGTTGCTTCAAAAGGGGATTTGATTGCTCGAATACGAAGAGCGTTCCATGAATTACCTGCAGCTGAAATAGCAAAAGCGGTGACTGATGGTGTCATCTCTAGAATCCACAAGTGCTTAGCTGTTAATGGGGGTCATATTGAACATTGGTGGAAAATTGGGATATGTCCCATTAAAATCTGTAAATGTTCTGCTTAGAATCCCATTGCAACATTTGTGAATAAATAATAATAAATAACTANAAACCATGTGTATTTTATAGTAAGAAAGATAAAGCAACAATATTTATAGGGGGGATAGCTAGAGCCTTAAGCTTCCCATCCATACTTTCAAAGTGGCTTAATTGCATACAGGGTGCTAGAAATTTAATGCCGAGTTTAGTTAACTTCAAGCCTTCATCAGCCGGTTTTTTAAATGGAACACCCTGTATGTTTTTCTATATTCTGATACTCTTTATTCTCTATCGAACGATAGCAGGGTTCCCTATACCTATCTCTTCTAGTTTTTAAGTTAATTACAATTTTTTGTGTAATCGCCTAAAATCATATAATTTCTTGCGAGGATAATGTAATAAATGTGCTAGCTTATTTTAATGTTTATCCAGAATCCACAACTCGTGCCGCAGAGTATGATTTAGGCATTTAGCGTCCATTCATAAGATGCTAAGAACTAATGATGTGCATCCATACAAATTTAAGCTACTTTTTGCTTTTCATCCGGGTGACGCCGTGCAACGTGTACAATTTTGTGAAATGATGTTAGTGCGATACCAAAAAGATCCACAATTTTTGCAACGTATTAGGTATATGGACAGACGAGTCAAAATTTACGAGAGAAGGTATTTTTAATAGACATAATACTCATTTGTGGTCATCTGAAAATCCTCATGTTATCTGGGAAAGAAACTTTCAAAATTTTAGTGTAAATATTTTTTGTCTAATTAAAGATAACCAAATTTAAAAAAAAAATTTAAATGCCGACAGATATCTTAATATTTTGCAAACTGTTGTGGCATATTTTCTAGATGATATAACTTTAGACCAATTAAGGAAGTATTAGACGGGGCTCCACCCCACTGTCACAATCAAATCGATCAACAGCTGACTGAAATGTTTGAAGATAGATGGATGAGACGCCTAGGACCGTGGAATTGGCCAGTGAGGTCTCCCGACCTCACTCCATTAGATTTTTATGTTTGGGAAGTAATAAAGCAAAAAGTTTATTCCACACCCGTTGCTTCAAAAGAGGATTTGATTGCTCGAATACGAAGGGCGTTCAATGAATTACCTGCAACTGAAATAGCAAAAGCGGTGACTGATGGTGTTTCTCTTAGAATCCACAAGTGCTTAACTGTTAACACTTTTTTAAGTCATTTTTTATCTTAGTGCATTGTTATTATCAACATACCTAATTAAAATTGTGTATTACCTACTATGTATAAAGTTGATTTTTTATAATTCTTCTTAACTTTATTCTGCTCATTGGTGGAAAATTGGGATATGTCTCATTAAAAACTGTAAATGTTCTGCTTAGAATCCCATTGCAACATTTGTGAATAAATAATAATAAATAACTAGTGACAGTTTAGTTGTTTGTTTTGAAGTTTTGCTAAAAATTCCACAGCTATCCTCGCAAGAAGTTACATGATTTTAGGTAATTACACAAAAAATAGTAGATAACTTAAAAACTAGAAGAGATAGGTATAGGGAACCCTGATACTGTTCGAAATAGAATAAAATTGTGTATCAGAATATAGAAAACATACAGGCTGTTCTATTTAAAAGAACCAACTTATGACGGTTTGAAGATAACTAAACTCGGCATTAAATTTCTAGCACC
This sequence comes from Anoplophora glabripennis, assembly GCF_000390285.2. Taxonomy (NCBI): domain Eukaryota; kingdom Metazoa; phylum Arthropoda; class Insecta; order Coleoptera; family Cerambycidae; genus Anoplophora; species Anoplophora glabripennis. The sequence goes on along the minus strand of NW_019416698.1, from coordinate 819,009 downwards.
CTGTATGCAATTAAGCAACTTTGAACGTATGGATGGGAAGCTTATGGGTCTAGCTATCCCCCTTATAAATATTGTTACTTTATCTTTCTTACTATAAAATATTTACACATGGTTTGAAGCTAGTCACCGTTTCTCTCCATTTTTTTGAAAAAAATTAAATATCTCGAAAATGGTTAATTTTAGGAATAGGGAAACTTCGTAAAAGTCTACCTAAAATAACACGTAGAATCCAAAACTGCAATAATATAATCACACCCTGTATAAAAAAATATTGCTAGAAAAGTAAACATTTTTATACGAATTACGTAAAATAGTTATTCTCGATTAGATAATTACAATGTTGAGTATCTTTCGAAGGCTACGTAGTCGTGAGAGTACGACAAAGAAGGCAAGGAACGCGCGGTGACCGCGTTGAGGGAAATAGACTAGTCCAGACCTGGTAAAACGCCTTGTCACACGATCTGAGTTATATGGCAAGTACCTGGCAGCGTACAACGAAGCAAGGCCTTTCAATATGCAAGAAAAATAAATCTCCACCGCTGCTGCCCTGCCATAGCATCCTTTATAATTAGTGGTTTTTAAAACAATGCCCATATCTTTCCTCTCCGTCTAATCCACCACGCCATGCCGTTGTCGCCATACTTTTGTTTTAATTTAATAGCCTGGTATTTTTTAGTTTTATTTTTATTGCTCTTTTTCCTACGGCCCGGCTCAGTCCTCAATAAAGGGACGGTCGCGGTGTGGGATGATCCGTGAATTCGTGGAGTTTTGGGTCTCCGAGCAACGGGGAGTGAGAGGAATTTTTTAAGTAAACTATTTCTCTTAAAATTTTGTAGATAGATATTCCTCTTTCTCTGCATTTTGAAATTAATATCAGCGTATCATCAATACCAGTGAAAGGTTACGTTACGATGAAACAGAGTATAAAACTATGCTTTGCTTCAACAAGAACTGTTGTTAAATTATAGGATGTCTCTGGGAAGAGTTAAACTAAAAAAAAATATAGTATTATTTCACCAACCCTTTGTGGTTATACCGTTGTATGGATTCCAAAAGGATTTTATATTTGAATCAATAAAATAATTAGTTTAATTTGCAAAAGTAAACCTATATTTACAACAATTAATTTTATCTGGGTATAAAACACATTTGTTTATCTGCTCCCACTATAGTAAATAGACTATTCTATTGTCTTTAAGGAGGTAAGTGAATTTTACCGTATACGTGGAAGTTGCTATGGACAACCGGAGTTAAGTGATGTAACTTACCTCCATAGGAAAAAAAGCGATTTCGAGTTATAAATGCATAAATAAATAGAAATATTTGATGAACATTACATTTTATTAATTATCATGAATGAATATTTTTAGTAATTGTACAGTTATTACATTTAGAAACATTTATAAAATCTGGATAATTATTCCCCTGGCGTTTACTAATCGTTGCATTCTTCTCAAAATGATTTAACCGCTCCATTTCAGTCATCGGAGGCTCAATATTATCTGACTGATCCATGATGCGACGTACTACTACAGAGAGATCGAGAATGATTGACCGGATTCTGAACGTACCCTGTCTCAATTGCTATCAAAACTGATTTCCGTTTGCTAAAATTACTTTTTTTTCCGTGCGATTTCATGGTGTTCTGTGGCGATTTCACAATTTGACGTTCTGTTCATTGGCGCACGGATTTTTTGGCTTGAATATTATTTTGTAGATTTTGTTGTTACCTGATATATTTTGCGACATTATAAAACAGTATTTTTCAATACTACAGTTAGAGTAGGTGGATATTATACGTGAGTAATTAATTTATTGCGTATGTTGTTCTCTAACCTAATCGGTTTTTTAATTTAGGTTAACATGGCATTTTCATTAGAACATGATAAATTTCTTCTGGAGGCCTATTTTCGTAGTGGACAAAACAATGGTAATGGTTGGAAATATTCGATGAATTCGTGTCATTTACAATTTCAAGAACAATTTCCAAATGATGAAATTGATTATGAAATTTTTTCGAGACACGTGAAGAGATTAGTGGAACGCTTCCATAACACTGGAAGTGTTTGTAGAGGAAAATCTCCAGGCAGAAAGTCTATTCTTACAGAGGAAGTCTTGGAAGATGTTGAAAACCGCTTACGAGCTAGTCCAACCAAATCACTACGTCGGTTATCTGCTCAAACAGGTACTTAATAACAAATATTTATTCTAAAATTTGTATCATTATTCCTAAATTGTTTATAGGAATATCATATGGATCATGCCATAAAGCAGTAAAGAAGTTGCATTTTCATCCTTATAAAGTTAGTGTTGTGCAGGAACTACTTCCGTTAGATTTTGGAAAACGTGTGCAATACTGTAATTGGTTTAACGAAAATCTGAATGACGACGATATTCTAGATCTAACATTTTTTTCTGATGAAGCGTGGTTTCATTTAAGTGGGTACGTAAACTCCCAAAATTATCGCTCTTGGAACACAGAAAACCCTAATATTTTGCGTGAAACAACTCTGCACCCTATTAAACTTGGTGTTTGGGTAGCTATGTCACGTAGAAGAATAATCGGACCATATTTTTTCCGTGAAAATGTAACTGGGCAGGTATATCGGCAGCAAATATTGTTACCATTTTTTGAGGAACTTCACGACGATGAAATCCATCATGGATACTTTCAGCAAGATGGCGCAACAGCTCACACCTCTAACGAAACTTTAGAGTTGATTAGAGAGTATTATGATGATCGAATAATTAGTCGAGATAGATGGCCACCACGTTCTCCTGACCTTACACCCCTAGACTATTATTTATTTGGTTTTTTAAAAAATTCAGTATTTGCTCAACGGTTACACACGATTGAAGAACTTCAAGAGGCAATTACAAACGAAATTAGGAGTATTACACAAAATGTTTTACAGAATGTATTTAATAATATGAAAAGAAGAATTAATACCTGCTTGAACAACAATGGACATCATATTGAACATTTATTGTAAAAATATAGATATTTTTATGGATTTTATGTAATTTTAAGGTAAAATATTCAATAAAATGTGAAAAAATTCCAATTACTCTGTTATTATATATTGCATGTAACTGTTGTTTATTGCTCTCGGTCATACAGACAATCCTACCATCTAACATAATCAAGCACTTCCAACTGCTTGCATTTGCTTGAAGCAAATTTTTTTAAGACACTTTTCCTGAATTTCGACAGCTAACTAAAATGTTCAGCATAAATTTTTGGGCTGGATCGCTTGCGCTGGATATTCAGAAGTGTGAAAGCAGTAGCTGCAAAATAGTCGTCTTATAAGCATACAGCAGTTTGCTTTGATGAAAAACAGCAGCTTGCAGCGTATCGCTGTATAGCTGAATCGTCTTAGATGCCAAGAATGTAGCCACAATAGTGCTTCTGTTTTAAAATTAACTCATAACGTTTTAAAAATAAAATCGCTGAAGCACTTACAGTCGTTATTCAAAATTAGCTACATCAAACTTTGATTTAAAAGTTTTTCTAATTGTAAATGAAATAAGAATTTTGGAAAAGTTAGGCTAAACCTACATTTGATTCTGTCATCCTCTTTAATAATAATAACAATAATAACATTTATTGGTCCATCAGTATTGCTTAATTTGTGAAATAACTTTGATTTTTGTTAAATAATTGATATTTTTATTATGAATTTCCATTTTGACAGTAACCTAATTTATTTGACGTTTGAACGTAATTATTTGTTTACCATTAAAATCCCTCAACCTGCGCTCATGATTCTAGTATTGGTATCAAAAACTGGTATGCCGCACATCAAAAATCAGTATGAGGCGGCACGGTCAATCATTCTCGATCACCCTGTAGAGCCTGGAGTTGAAGTGTAATTGTAAAGAATCCAGTTGGATATGTCATTATTGTTACTTAAACTGCCAGCAACATAACTTTCTGCAATTGTGGCTGATTTCCACCCACCATGTCTCTTGACTGCTAACACATCAACTCCTATATTAGCCAGTAACGTTGCCGATGTTCTTCGGAATGAATGGCCTGTATATGCTTCTGGATGTTCTAGTTTCAAAAACTGTATAATCTTATTAGGAATCATAGAAAGGGTATTCTTGCCGACTGTTGGTTGTATCATCTACCCCTTTGATTCGCATTAAAAAGCGTGACATTTCAGTTCCCAATCTAATCTTGATATATTTCTTGTCAAAAAATAATCTTTATTTTATGAACCACAAAGAACTGTAGGAGCAGATAAAATGTTATACACCACGCAGCAGTTAAGTATAATTTATCAGTCTCGGACTCTATTGCCAGCCCTCGCTCGGCTCGGGCGCAAAATCGTCCTCGACTGGTAAATAATACTTACCTCCTTTATACTGTAAATAACTATTAATTACCTGTATGTTTTAAATGACTTATCAGATCCAAATGAAACTCGGTACAAATTTTTAGATTCTTTGTTGCAATAATGGTTGCTTTATTATCGAAATATCTCGAAAATTAAACGTTTCAAGACATATGTTGATAAAAACTTTATTGATTTATGACGTAAAATCCAACATTAAAGTTTGGCAGGGAATTTCATTCACACCCTGTATATAATGGTATAAGAACGACGCTTTAAAAAACATCACCATGTTGGAAATCTATTACATTAATTGCTGTTAATACATGTTGAAACTTATTCCGTATTTTCTTGAGACACTCTCCGCTTTAAGTAATTTTCTAGGTTGCCCAACACGAGCGTACGCTTCGAGGAGACTGGGGAAACATCTGGCACATCCAATTTATATAAATATTCGGTGTTTTGTGACACTGGGGCTGAAGGTATAAAATCTAATGGTGTTTTTGTGGATAACTCACGGAAATAATTCCACAGCACACGCCTGTAAAATATTTTTTACGGTAGAAAACCCCTCGCGCCTGTTCTGGCTACAAAAATAAATTAGAGATTAAAAATAAGCCGTCCTAACCCAATATAACGGCTGTGGCCCACCGCATTTAGACACCATGTTTATTTTAATGAGGAGACATGTTTTCATTTATTTCCCTAAATCTTCCGTTTTATAAACCCAAACACAGACTGGTTCTCAAGGCCGCCATCTAGATAAATATTCAGATTTGAAGACGCTGAAAATGAAAATCGCCTCGGTCGCGACCGCGAATATATTTCAGCGCCGACTTGATCGTTAGCCTGTCAATGGGTCGTGGAACCGGAAAGTTATCATAAGCGTTAGATTTTCATTTTACATTAATAGGCCCACCTAGGGACTCTTGACTTGAAATGACAGTTGTAGGCATACTGCGAAAATGAAGATGTAATTTGTAAACAAAATTTTCATATTCTGTAAAGTTTTAATTTAAACATGGGCTTCAGGACTTACGTGTTACAATTACACAGGACACAAAATAAAAAAAGTGGGTTTACCTTCGAATCAGTCATCAGAGAAACGAAATAAAATCTTATTGTGCGTATATTATAAAAAAATATAAAGTTATTTTGTATGGAAAAGAATCTTCATTGGAGATGCTTATCCAGAAGCGAATAATAGCTTACAAATAGTATTCCAGAACAGAGATTTTGATAAGAACTCGTCTTCGTTTTCAGAAGTTTCCAAAAATTTTCAACGTAGCACATAATTACAATTTTCATATCAGATAAATTGGTTTATCTGTACACAATTTCAATAAAGATTTATTGGTATTTTGAGGTTAATCTAAAAAATTAAGAGAAAAACAGATCCTAGTCACGGCAACAACATAAAAATATAAAAAAAAAACAGTAAATATTGTACGAAAAGTGAAAGTGAAGATGAGAAAAACCAATACTAAAAATACTTGAACGCAACCAAGTACCTATATCACATATAGTCTAGGTGGTAGAGCAATAAAAGTAGGCTTTAAAGTTTGTGTTTGAAGTTATCTATTTTCTTATACCTACAGAAAAATCTCAAATATTATGTAGAATAAGAACCCGAATTTGCCTAATCCAAAAAAAACCATGGCTAAATTCAAGAGAACAACAAACATACAAAAAAAAAACCGAAAAATTACCCGTTTTTCGACATATTTTTCCCTGTAACATTGAAAGTAAGCCCTGAATAAAAAAGTCATTCTTTATTTTTTATTTATTTAACGACTTTCTATAAAGTTACAACAACTGCGAATCAAAAAAGTTCAATTTTGCATTAACAATGGACGAAAAATAGTAGAAAATCATATTTACCTATAGTTGGAGCAATTTTTAAAATAAGTAAATAATTTTAAATATTTATGAAACTTTGTGAACAAATAGTAAAACGTATGTCAATTCTACTCTAAAAATTTTACAAGATCGATCGCGTGGTTTTCGATGGACAGGGTTGTTAATTAAGAAAATTTCAAAAAGTTTATTGCGTACCATGGGTTTAAATTAAGGTTTAGAAAGGGCACACAATTTTTTAAAGATACTTGTTGTCATAATAAACAATGATCAATACTAAAAATTCCTATTTTTACACTTTTACACATTTTTATTTAGGTAACACCATATACTACATGTAATTGTATTTAACTGGTTCTTTCCCTGAATGAAAAGCCATAAATTTTTTTGAAATTGAAATATACGATGTCCTTTTATAACATCTATTTGACGACACATTTGTTTAATATCCACAGTTATAACTACAGGAAATAGTCTAAAATTAAGTAAAATTGTATATAAACTATTTTGAAGTTTCTCTCTAAGAACATAAGATTTTAAATCATCATCTGCTCAAGGCTTAAAATTAAGCATTTTCTCAAAATACTAGCTAGCTAACGCTATACTGTCATTAAATTTGTCCACAAAATTTCATAATTGTCCTGTTTTTATGACAATCCAATAAATATTTGTTGAGCTTTACCGTTGAGCACCTTTTCACTACTGTTAATGTCTTTACAAAGATGTGTAGAGGTAGAGTTTTTAAAACTTCCATAAATGTGGTCCCTTTATTTGGATCAAAGCTAGGCAATTCAAATAAAGAATGATTTCTCTATAAGCAATGCCATCTGGATTTCTGAATCTGAATTTTTGTGGAATTAGTACAATCGATTTCAAACACACGTATTTTTTTCACTTTTTAATATACCTACTTATAGTACAGTAGAAACCCACGTCATCTTTATTGGAGAACTTTCGAAGCTTCTTTTTCCAATCCCTGTAAAAAGTTGATTTCTTCCCTGGTACTACCAATTTTCGACTCTAGTTCAGTAGTGATGAATCAGCTGCATTTTATGGAAGTTTTTTTAATAAATTCGATTCTTCCTTCCTGATTAAATGGACCTAGACGTTTTGTTTCACCTGTTTTTGATTTCACGACTCTTCAGATTTGATTCAACACAAACTTCATGCGTCGAACAACTGGCATCACGAGTAATCCCCTCTGGTCTTTTTGCTTGTATCAATAAAGAAACACTTTGGTATAGTATTTTCGATCTATTTTTTGAATTTAAAACTGGGACCTCAATTACTTCCGGTATTTTTTCAAAATACTTACATGAGTATAGAAGGAACCAGTGTCGGATATGGTTGGCCTCTGTTATTAATAAAAAACGAAGATAATCAAATCATGCGCCTGTAAACGTACAAATTAACCACTCTTCTAAATTATCTATTCCTTTCGGGGCGGCAGCGCGAGGGGGGCATTTAAAAAAATCGCTAGACGCCATCGTGACCAATAGACTTGGATTTGCATTCCTTATTTGGCGCAACGGAGTACGGTCCCATTGTTATCGTACCGAGTTACATTTATATTTGCACTTGGAACATTGCTTTGTTATAAGCAATTTATTGGATTATTCAAATATAATACAACACACGGTTGTAATGTCTCCACGCCGGCCTGCCGTGTTCCGCCTGTAATAATTACGGCGATATCTCAGAAAGGGGCATCCGAAATATTCCGTCAGTCAGTGGAAATGCGGCGAAGTCAGTTTCTTTGAGAACAGACCACGAAGAAATAGTTATATCGCCGACTGAAAGACGATATTTGGATAACTATAAAGAAAACTTTTTAAATTTTACTAATGTTGTGTACAAATGTATTAGTACAATAAAATTTGCACTAACAATGAAAAGTTTTGGTACAATGTACGGAATTAATGAGTTATGCATTTGTTTTGAACTGACTAGTGTTATCTCTAGATTTTTCGGTTTTTGTAGGTACAGGTCCGCCTCCACAGAGCCTAGACCGAGAACAACGAGGGAAGATCGAAGATTCCTAACTACGTCTAAGAAAGTGCAATGTAATTCTCTCTCTGTTCGTTGCTTAGCAACTGATAATAAATAATCTTCAACATATTACGTTTCTGGCGAATGATTTTGGCCATATTAGAAATTCATCCGTCAAACTTTAGTATCTCTGCAATTACTGAGAATGCTTTTCAGCAATATGTGTAAAAATATTAAGGATGCCACATAAAAGAACACAGTACTGAATAAACTTAAGGAACAAATCCCTGAGGTAAGTTCATCATGATTTATTATTTATTTGACACATGATTTTAGTCTAATAAATGCTACCGACTGTTATGAAGTGTTTACAGAGGTAAGAGGCGTCTAGTTATCTAGCAGGAACGCGTGTAAGTTCAAGTAAATAAAGCTATATACTGTGGCAATAAAGCTATACCACAGACGCACACGTCCAAAGAAGACGCTACGCAGACTTCTTCCCCTCGCGCCTACGTCAGCAACAATGCCGGTGGAAAACAGCGATATGCCATAAATTAGGCCCGTGACAATGCAGAGAATAATAATTCCGTAAAATTTATTTATGTTGGTTTGGAAATAGATTTTACGAGATAATAAATGAAAACAGTTGTCTAATAGTTATAATATCCATAAAATAATTATTACCTTCGGGTGAGGTTGGTGCGGACGCCGGACTAGCTGAGGCTTCTGCGGTCCGGGATATTCCCCATAAATCGATATTAGTAGTAATTATAATGCCATTAATGAGAGTTATGTGTCTTGTAAACCGATAATACACGGTCGTAAATTTCTAATACTGTAATAAGGTTTTTAGTGCGCCTACGTGAAATGGTATCAGCGCTACCATAACTTGGCCTGTTTTTCTTTTTAAATATCGTTTAATATTTTTCCATGTTATTGGGATAGTTAGAAATTGGCCTTCAACTGAAGATGGCACGGTGACAAGTGAGAGAAACTATAAGCAAGTCAAATGTTTTTCATGTGACATATGAGGCTTTGTAAAACGGTTGCAGTTTTTTCATTTACTTCAAAAACGATGCATTTTAACAACATGCACTGAAAAAACAATTTTTGAAAGGCTTTAATACTATGTAGAAATAGTGAGTCCCCTGAAGCTACGTTTCTGTATCCTGTGGTATCCATATACGTTCGCAAAAAATAAAAAAATGGCGCTAAGTACCAAATTTGAAAGAAAGGGAGAGTAGAGAGAAATAAAAATTGTCAAAATAACTAAATACACATTCTCATATGTCTAAACTTCCCAAATACAACACAAATATTAACGAGATTTTTTTTTAAATAAAAAATTATATCGGCTCCAGAAGGTCGTAGAATATTTTTTTGAAATTCGTGAAAAAAGGTCAGCAATTTCTTTATTAAAAAATCATTTTCATAAAATAAAAATTGAAATAGTTATTTGAAGAAAACATGCCCAAAAAATTGTAATTTTTCTTTAAGCATTTTTTGATCTTTAAAATTAATAAAATCGCAAAAATTATTTAATAGTATGGTAATATAACTCTTTGCGAAGGAAATAAGCCGAAAATTGCTACTGTAGGACCATCCGCTGAGAATATCCAGCCAATTGTCGAAAGCGCCTTTTTTCAAAAAATCAATATATCTCGAAAAATAATTAATATTTTTAAATTTTTCAAAAATGTACTGTTTTGGCTTACCGCGGGCTATACTTACAGTAAATAAATATAAAGTATGGGAAAGAACAGAAAACAGGAAATTTTTAACGTTTTTTTTTTTCGATATAGTTATCTCGAAAAGTATCAAAGCAATCGATAGATCTTTTTAAAACTACAACTTTTTCTCTTCATATTTTCCGATGGAGGCTACAGTTTTTTAATTTATTTAAGAAAAACCGTTTATCGCAACTTTGCAATTTTTTTTTGCCTTTTTCGCCATTTCGGATCTAGTTTAAAGAAGAAGAAACTCAATTCAGTCATATTTTTTCCAGGTAGTAAGTTCTGCAAATTTAACATTAGGCCGTCACAGACTGCTTGGACTATACAGAGAAAAAGCAGCCCCACTGTTATGCAGTGACGTCACAGCAGTAGGCTTTCAGTAATAGGCATTAACTTAGAATTTTACATGTGAGACCTATGTAAGTGCAATATTTAATGTTCGGCAAATTATTCGGGGTCTAAATTCTGAACAGAATCCCACACTAGTTATTATCTTGACTTATATGATCAAAACTCGGATCAAAATAGTTAGATGTTATTTTGACTCCATGGCGAGTTTGATGACACCTTCAAACTATACAAACTTTTTATTAATGGAATGAAAGATGGATATAATACAAAATATTACTCAAAAAAATTAACTAATAGCTTTAATGGGACTATTCATTAATATTTTACAACTTTGTTTCATCAAAATAAATTGATGGTATATGAAAGTCAAGTTTGATGATGTCACAAATTATTTTGAAATGTCACAGGTTTAAAGATTCTTAAGATCAGCATTCCTAATCTCTCTATGAACGTTACTTAATTGGAATATACGACTGCAGTATGAAAATACGTCATTTATAAATATAATAAAATACAATGGTCCTAATATGGATCCTTGAGGCACTCCATAAAAATCGTATAGAGTTGTAGAACAAAATGTTTTTGATGCTATATTTGATGATTTGTTACTTTAATTCCGAATTGTAATATTAAAAAACCGAAAAAAAAAATTGTAGACGAGTCTCTGCAAAAGTTCATGCTTCCAAAACTATACATTTGCTTCTGTACAAAAAGAATGAAAAGATGTGGACATAACTGAAGTTTTAGAGTCTCATTTTTTAACTTATGTTGCCCATACGATTTCTGTTGGGTAATAACGATACCCATCGCCGTTATATTCCTATGAGTGGCTTCCGAGAGACGCGAGCCCATCGACAACGAGACAAAGGAAAAAAACCTGACATTTCCCGAAGTATCGATTGCCGCGTCAGCCCGAACCGCTGCCTCTGCATTGCATCGTACCTATGCATGTATATTAACCTGACACAGGTAGTTTATGTGAATGGTCAATGAAGAATGCCTTCCCCCATTGGCCTGTTCTTCGAGTTATGATGAGGTGAGATTGGCTATACTAAGTGAAGCACCGCCTCCTCAACCTTCCTTCGTATGTCCTGTTTCATAAGCTGCTTTATTACCTCACCTTCGACGTATTTAACCGGGTCGGAGTGTGGCGTGCGGGGTATACCTCGGCGACATCTCATTGCATATAAATAATAAATATGCCCCGCGAATAAAACGTTAACTTTTCTGTAAATGAACTCCAGAACCAGTTCTCTGTCTATGTCGATGTGAACATGGCTTGGTTGATTGTTATTACGACAAACCGGTATCTCGTTTAGGTGAAGCGGTTAAAAATGGAGTATGGCTATTGTCGTTAAGTATACTGGGTTGGAAACTGTGGTGAACTTTGTTGTAATGTGTTTGCTCCCACCAGTTTTACACGAATCCGAAACATAGACGAAACATTGCTACAGGCTAAAAAAAGGAAATATTAATGCAGGTGCATTTCTAAACAAATAGCATTAATTAGTTGTTTCAGATAGGAAACATTTTCTGCAAATTGTATATTAGGGACAGACATAGAAGAGACATGGAAGAAGATACAGTACCTAAATGTATGGGTGAAATGAAAAGTTTAGTTGTTCAAATTTCTGAAAATGTAGAAATAGAACACTTTGCAGAGTAACGATAAAATATATTATCGTAGGATCCTAAGAAAATGTTATCCAAATAAATAAAGATGATGTTATATCTGAAAAGTGGTAATCTGGCAAATACTGTCACCTGTTAGACCATAGCTTTTTAAACTAGTATGTCAAATTTGAACATTCGTATAATCCGTAGAAAAGTTATAGCACTTAAAAGAAAACAAATAGGTATGTAAGTACATCTGATAGAAAACTAACCTACACACAGAAGAGATAATAAAAATTCACATAGTTTGTCACACAATTTGTTGATAATAATTTCTCAACTGTAAAAATAGTCACAACGTAAATGTCGAATTTTCACACAATTTGTTACTGTTGCGATTTTAGTAACAATTGTTTAAATTTTCAATACAACTATTTTTTTGTGTTCCTATACACATGAATGAATGGGCCAAAAACATTAAAATTTCAACATTTTCTGAGCTGACTTTGTACATGCAACTGTAATAGTAATAAAAATAGTACCAATTGTTGAGCTAGGAGTTTTACGGACTCTACACTGGAAAAAATGAAGATATAATTGAAATATTATGATAATTTTGGATAATTACACAGGCCAACAAGGAAAAAATTCCAGAGATCAGACACTGCGTTTCCGAAGGCATTTGGCGCGCTGAATCCGAATCTGGCCTCAGAATTGATCCATCACCCTAGGTTTCCGAGATATTCTAACCTAAAAGTGCAAAAAACACGTATTTTTGCTATTTTCAAGGTTATATAACTTGGCGAAAAAAATTTTTTTTCTCAAAACTGAAAATATCATTGGAAACTACTATCTTTCCCCTTCAAAATGCATTTTTTTATTTGTAAAAAGCTTTATTTTTCGCGGAGATATCGTTCATTGTATTTTTATAAAAATCTGAAATGTTTGTAATATCCACTATAATTTTTCAGTGTATCGGTAATATTCCAGTCTATTAGTTGAAATTTTGCTCCACACGTGATCTGTTATCATAAATCGGCCATATTACATTATTTTTCTTATTTGTGCACCAAGATACCGGCAAGCACCATAATGATATGTGTTCCTTCCAGATTTTTTGTGTATAAATAATTGTATTTTGTCTCAGATCAGTAAATTGATTTCTAAACATTTTAAATGATATAACCTGTGCATCTAGTTACAAAGTGCTGCAATCCGTCTGATCTTTATTGAAAAGTTCAGGAGCTCGGGTCTTAGTTTGACCCCATGGACGTAGTCAGATTTCAAAAATTACATTATTTTTATTGGACGCATTTTCTATTCATGCAAGTTTAGTGTAAAACAGTCAGATTGAATCACTCTAGGCTACGGTTTGCATTCTTTGTATTTCTGAAACCATGATTTCACATACCATAGGTACCCTTTATTCAATAAACTGGCTGTCGAGACCCCCCACCCCCTTGGTAAATTCGTGGCTACGCCCTTTACCTTTTACCTAGTTACATAGAACATTTTAACGTGTAAATTGACAGAAAATTACCAAATAGGGACGCCCAAAGCCCTAATAATCGTCAAAAAGTTAGTAAGGACGGCAGTGTTGTATTTAAAATAAAACTCACCAATTTTAGATTCCGTCATTTATTTCGAATAACTCAGTAAACGTTTGAAAATTACAAGTAATTTTAATGGTTATATTTATTTACAAATATGTTGTTTAAAATTGCTAAAAAAATTCTGAAAAATGGAAATGAATAAAATTATTAGTAAGAATGAATTGTTTTTTTCGCTAGTACCTTTTGTATGTCCCTACTTACTTATTTTTTGATAGATCTGAAGGTTATGTACCTTCTCAAATTGAATTATAAACTTATAATTAGATAAGTTACATAATGACAGTACAGGAGGCCTATCAAGAAAGGGATACGGAAAAAAATCACTTTTTACAAGCCATTGAATTGTTAATATTAAAGTAACGTATTTTTTATTGAAAAAGCATGAGTCTAATAAAATGTGTGTCATCTACATCTTAAAATATTTAAAAAGAGATAAAGGAACGAAATATTAACATATACAGATTAACATTCAAAGGAGATTTATTACAAAACTGTAAACTTATTATCCTTTGCTTTTCACGCTATACCTATATTGTAGGCAATATCCAAAACTAACATTAGTTCACAGTAAATGATGTTTATTTAGTTTTCTAGTGTAAGTATCCTTGAGAGAACTACATGTCATTCTGCAGTTTTCTAGTGAATGATAATTTTCAATACAATGTTCACTTTAGTTCAGTACAAGGACATTTAAGTAAAGGGGACTTATTTATTTACATTTCTAGATGAAGCCTGGTCTATTCGCATTCTAATTGTATTATTGTTGTCAGCTGTATAATTATACTGGAAATGTACTTAATATTTTTATCGCAATTTTCATCACAATTGTGAAAATTATTATTATAGGATAGTATTAATAAGTTATGCATACAATATTGTTAAATTCTATACATATTAAACTATTTTTCATTTTTCATATTTGCCATGTTTGAAGACTTGGCAACTACGCAATAATTTGTAGCGTGATACTCGTTCGTTCTGCCGTGGTTAGCAGAATATGGCGTCTCTTGTTAGAAAATAGTTGTGATTTTAGTAAGTGAAACGTGATTAGTGTTTATACATGTATTTTGGATAAACTTTTAAGGTGTGAATATGGTTAGACAGTGCAGAATTTGTAAGATATTGGATTATAAACATCCACATCAGCTATCCTTCCACAGGTAAGCGTGTTCAAGGTGACTTTGGAATGTATATGCAACTGTGGCCATTGTCGTGCGGGTGGGTAATTTTTATTTGAATAACGGTAATATTTTATAAAACTGACTTGGTATTTTTTTAAAATTTTTGCTGAAATAGTAAGAAAACAATAATATGAACCACGTTTGGCCATTAAAATCAAAGGAAAATGCTGCACCACAAATAAGTTACAGACATTATTTATATTTAATATATTTATAGGTATTTCAATGTTATCCCTTATACCCAACATTACAAATTTTAATCATTCATCATTTTCATTTTCTTCTACGACAAAAACCTTTTCAAAAATATATTTACAATTTTACTAAATGCACGAGCATAAAAACTGAATAAATACAACAGCAAAAATATGGTGGTGGTTCACTTATACATAAAAATACCGAAGATGCAATCAACTGAAAGTTGCATTCATTCAACCAGTTTATGTTCTCCTTTGGGAATATATTTTTATGTCTCACTAAAAATTTGCCTCAGTATTCTAAAAGTGAAATGTGAACGTTTTTAGGATGCTTGGGGATGGTGCAACAAGAAAGAAATGGTTACAGTTATTGGGATGCCAAGAAGTTATAAAAATATTATATATATTTATTATAAAAATACTGAGTAGCTGTTGAAATATATTGACTTAGGACTATAAAATATTTTATTTTGACCCATCCAAAATGTACGACATTGGAGATGTAATCCCGCGCATCAGTTGGTTGAAAATAAAGCCCTCTGCTTTCCCCTTGTCTAGCTTCACCCAACATATGAGATAGACTGTGACATGCATAGTCCCCTTTATTTAAATGTCCTTGGTTCAGTATAATTTTCCTTGAAATCGTTCGCCATTTTATTACGTCACTTTTATTAAATTTTGTAAAATTTCTAGGAAAATGTACTGGAAATCATTTTCTCGGTTAACTAGACTAGACTAGAATTACACCAAGTTTTTACGGAAAAATTACCAGTTCGTGTACTTCTCCGACCGTCTCACGACCTCCATCTGGGTCCTTGGCGGTTCCAGTCCCAAGGCGATCGCCCCGCCGATCAATACAGTCCATGCGAGAACGGCTAATGATCGAGCCCGCTTAATTAAAATTAAAATACGGAGGTGTAGCCGTCCGGCCGCTGGCCGGCGGAGTTTACGACGTACACGCGGCATATCTCCCCCGGTACATATTGGTGCTTGTCCGAGGAGGGCATATCATCAGTCCCGGTTTTTATTCGGCCCGTCCGGACAGCTTACCAGCCGCCCCACACTTTACGGCCATTGTTCATACAGATCTACGCGGGCCCGAGGTGCTAAATCGCGGCTAGGCGATGATAAAATTCGTAGAGGAGGAGTACGTGAAATATCCCCAGCCCCGACGGGAAGGTGTACGTCCGTACCGACAGATAAGATACCGAATGAATACTGAGGGAGGTCTGTGTCAAGATCGCAAAGTAGGAGGTCGCCTACAAACTGCTGGTCTCCCCCGCGCCACTTCCACCTCGAACTGATTGCCCCAAACAGCACTAGTTACAAAAATTACATTTTTAGGCGGAAAATGGTCGTAGAGCTACCAAAAGAAGCAAATTGAGGCTTGAAGTTTCTAGTTTTAGTATCAAAATTTTTGCTTCCTTTTGAAAAGGTCAGGTCTTCAATAATTTTTGTTAGTTTGATTCATCCTCTTTAGTTTGAGATTCAAGAATTTTGTTCGATGATTTATCACTGAGGGTTTTGAAAACTACAAAATATTTATTTATTTATTTTATTTATTTATTTATTGAAATAAGATACCCAACGGACAGATACCAATTACAAGTCACAATTAAGGAGAAGAAAGAAGTGGGGGAAAAAGTGAAATGTAAGGTCAACAGTACAACAGCTTAAAAGTGAAGCAAACAGTGAGAAAAAAATGTAGAACAAATAGTGCAAACAACTAAACAAAAAATTAAAAAGCATAGTAAGAAAAGTATGCACCAGTACAAATAATAAATATAAAATAAACTTATAAAATACGATAAATTTGAGATGTGAAAAGAGTAGAACACATAACAGATCATTGAAAACGCAGCTTAACATTTAAACGAGCAAGTAAATAATCAGATTTAATAACATAGTGAATTATTTTATAGAGTATTAATATGGAATGCATTTTACGTCTGGAGATAAGACTGTTTAACTCGAAACGGTTGTAAAATATATTCTGTGGTGTTCCTCTAACAGGATAGAAATGCTGAAGATTTAAAGAATCTCCTCTGAACCTTTTCAAGTGCAGAAATTGGGCACTCATAAATAGAATTCCATATGACAGAGCCATATTCGAGTTTAGATCTTACAAACGTAGTGTATAATAGACGAAGAGTAGTGAAATCTCTAAATTCACTGGAATTACGTAAAATAAAGCCCAAGTTTTTATATGACCCCGCTATGGAAAGCTCCACTTGCCGCACACCTAAGCTGCGGATCAAATAAAGTGCCCAAATCCTTAATGACTTCAGGCCTTCCTAGAATATCGCCATCAAGCTCATATGTAAACAGCAGTGGGTATATCAAGCGCCCAAAAGACATCACATTCAATTGCAATTTGTTGTTAACACACCAATTATTAAGTGTTGCAAATTTTCACAATCGCACAAACCGTCAATTCTGTAATGTAACTTCACATCATCAGCGTACATGAGGTAGCGAAGATTTAGGTCAATAACAATGTCATCAATAAAAAGTATGAATAGATGCGGACCTAGTATTGAACCCTGGGGAACGCCGGAAGTCTGAGAAAAGGTGTACGATTTAAAACCACCATACTGAACAAACTGATAGCGATCGGTTAGATAAGATTGAAACAGTCTGAGCAAATCATCGCAAAACCCAAAGTTTTTGTAGTAGCAAAAAATGATCAATCTTATCAAACGCTTTTGAGAAATCAGTGTAAATAACATCCACCTGTCCTCCCTGATCAAGAATTTCAGATCAGGTATAAATTGTGTCTTACATATAAGATACGTAGCGGTGGATTGCCCTTGTATAAAACCGTATTGTTCAGGTATGATCACATTAGAGACGTGATACACAAATATAAGAATGAAAGATTATTTCCAGAATTTTACAAAAAATATTCAATATGGAAATGGGTCTATAGTTCTTTTTTATGCACAGGTGTCACTTTTGATAACTTCCAAATGGTTGGAAAATTTCCTGAACTCAGCATAAGATTAAATAAAGTCACAAGAGGTCCACAAAATGCAGTAGCGCAATCTCTGACTAAAAAAGCTGGTATTAAGTCCGGACCCATACATATAAAACTTTAAGGTTTGTAAAATAAAAAGAAACACATCGTCCATCTTGTAAATATAACACATAAACTTTTTAGAGACTATGACTTCTAACGAACAAATTTAATAAAACAAAAGTTGACTGATTGACTTTTCAATGCCATTTTAACGCAAATGACCCAAATTCACAATTTTCTCTTGTATTATGGAACAAATATTTTTCTTCTACATCCAGTGACATATTTTCCATATAAGTATCTATCGTAATAGTTTTTTTTCGTTATTTCAAGCACTGGAGCAACAGTTTTGACGATCTTTGCTGTATAGTGGAATTGTCACAATTTTTTCATCCTTGACTAGTTCGAAAGGCATCGAGTTTTTCGTGTCTCACGAAACTCATCCTGACGAAACAAACAAATAATTAGACTCTGTTAATTAGTAGATATCCGAGCTGACCGCTGTCGGTAATATTTGAAACATTAATTAATCTTACACAAAGTCATCCCGTTCGAGCGTGTCGAGATGGTAGGAACATCTGTGGAAACGTTTACGAAAATTTACAAACGAAACCAGCTCTAGCACGGAACCGAGACAGAGTTAACGAACTGTTGTGAAACGGATGAAGATGTAGAAACTGAACGAGAAGGAGTTAATTATGTCTATTTTTCTACAAGCGAATTTGTCTCATTAATGCCTAAACATTCATGTATAATGTGTTTTGTTTTGATTATGGATCCAGCTGGCAACATCATATCAAACCGATTCAAAAACAGTCAGTTTTTAAATGAAAAACTTGGTAGATTTTCCTTGGATCTAACAAATGATGTAGGAGACAAATTTTTCATAAAAATAAATGTTTAGTCTTGAAAAAGCTGCAGCATTACACAAACTTGTGGTTTTTAAAAGTGTTTACGTGCCAACTGCAACATTTCATTTTTGTCATTTATTTTTGACTACACGAATAATAACACGCAACATTCCTCTTTGGTGCTTTGTATTATAGAGGTTTGGTTTATTTTATATGAAAATTGTAAGTTGATTTATTTCTCATATAGTTAAAAGCATTCTAAAGTTGCATGTTAAAGAAATAAACATATTTAAACTTCTGAACTATGAGTATATCTGTATAAAGCATGGAGATAATCTTATTGTACACTGAGTACAAAAGTGGAAATAAGTCGTAAACTCTTTACTTTTGTATCATTTTTTATTAATTATAACAGTTTGTTGGCAATCCAAACCAAATTACACATTTATTCGGACTTTTCTTGCGTTAGAAGTTAGACTTAGCCATTTGACAGAACTCGCCACAATTTTTTTGGTTTAGATTTAGGTGATTCTCTAACCAAGATAACCACAAATCACATTTCAAGTTCTTGTTCCAATTAAATTACATACACTCTAAAAGAATGAAGTTGTGTCGACGGTTTTAACTTTAGTGAAAATGGAAGCAGCTAGACAAAGATAGAGACAGTAACTCAATATAAACCCATCGTATAAGTGCGGTTCTTTAATTTGACAGATTTGACCAAACGACCACGCACCAAAAATACATTATGTGTTTTAACTATATGAAATGTCAAATCTGGCAATGTTTCAGTTACAAAATTCACAAAAGTTGGTAAAGTTTGAACAGATTTCTTTGTGGTATAGTTTAGGCACCAAATTAATTAAAAATCAGTAGAGGATTTGTTTTTATGAAAAAATTGTTGACGTTTCGAAAATCAATATTATTCGTCTATTGAATTATTAATTCTATTATTTTACTTCATCTTTTAGTTTTGAACTGATAACTTGGTTTTTAATTTTTTTGACAACCTGATTTTTTTCAGTCAGACTTTTGATTAGGCAACCTATTTTTTATAAAAATACCCCTTTGACTACCAGCGAGCTAAGCGAAAGAGTAACGTAAAAGCTATACATTGCTTTTCTTATTCATAATTAATTATACCTACTAGGGTGGCCCAAAAAATCGAATTTTTTTTTCGCGTCTCTTGTGAAAATACGTTGGTTTTTCATGTTTTAAGAGACCCCTCAAAAATTCAGCTCAAAAAATTTTTTTTAGAGCTCGCTCAAGATTTTTAAAAATTTCCAAAATCGTCAAAAATTGTTTTTTTTTTTAAATTTTTTTTCTCGTTATTATATCATTTTCTAGGTTAAAAAAAATCTCGATTCTGAAAATTTCAAATCGATATTTTAATTTCTAAAGGTCACTCATAATTATTTTAACTTTCAAAGGAGTGCACCTATGTTTTCGAGCGACCTCTAAAAATAAATATCAACGAACTAATAATTTTTTTAAATGAATTTGATGAACAAAATATTAGAAATTATTAGAACTAAATCATGACACTTAAATTTTAAAAAATTAAAAAATTATAAATACTTATTTGATACTCACAGTGCGGTAGTAAATTTTGCCTCGAGAAATTTTTTAAGTGTCTCGTGATTGATTTCAATTAATTTGTTCATCAAATTCAATAAAAAAATTATTAGTTCGTTGACATTTATTTTTAGAGGTCGCTCGAAAACATTTTAGGTACACTACTTTTAAAGTTAAAATAATGATGGGTGAGTAGAAATTAAAATATCGATTTGAAATTTTCAGAATCGAGATTTTTTTCAACCTAGAAAATGATAAAATAACGAGAAAAAAATTAAACAAAAAATAATTTTTGACGATTTTCGAAAATTTTAAAAATCTTGAGCGACCTCTAAAAAAATTTTATTTGAGCTGATTTTTTGAGGGGGCTTTGAAAACATGATAAACTAACATATTTTCACAAAAGACATGAAAAAAAAATCGTTTTTTTGGGCCACCCTAAACAACTACTCTGTGAGCTACATGCCCCAACTAGCGTTGAATTACACCAACAATATCCAGTAAATAACTAAAT
Organism: Anoplophora glabripennis; assembly: GCF_000390285.2. Classification (NCBI taxonomy): domain Eukaryota; kingdom Metazoa; phylum Arthropoda; class Insecta; order Coleoptera; family Cerambycidae; genus Anoplophora; species Anoplophora glabripennis. The sequence continues at coordinate 798,175 of NW_019416698.1, read as the reverse complement.
AGTAATTATTAACAATTATCTAATAGTCCAGACGGTATCTGTTTCAAAAAGCCATATTTGGGTGAATCGTATATTCACGGAGATTTTTGGCTTTTTGGCTTTCAAATATCACTAGAAATGAAACTTTTTCTATGCGCATAAAAATAACGTGGGCTTAACTTTTGGCGGCACAATATGTTAAAAAAATTGGAAAAATGTCATATTTTTCTTCCTATTTAATTATGTATCTTTTTAAGAGTTGATTTTAGGCGAAAATGGAAGAGGAAAAAAATGTTTGTAATTAATTTTTTTACAATAAATGACTGGTTACAAATCGAATGAATCATGATTATTATGGTAAAAATCGAAAAAATCACAAAAATGGGGTTTAAAAACAATACTTTTTAGGGAATTTTTTTGGAGTATTTAAATTGGGTGTAGGACCTTTATACTTGGCTCAAGAAAACTTCATGTTATGTAGAATTGTCACACCAAATTTTATCAATATCGGTTTTATAGATTTTGCATAATAATTTTGCAATCCAGATTAAAAAAAAATGCAAATTTTCAAAATTTTACACAGCAAAAACCAAGGCCCTTAGATACTTGAAAATTTAATCACATATAGAAGGGCTCTCAGGCTTTCAAACTTTTTTTGAAAAATTTGAATCCGTCAATTAGGAGAGCTCTGGCGCTTGATTAAACATTGGTCGAATTTTTGTACTTATAAACAATTATAATAACTTTGTGAATCAAATCAAATTTTTTAAAGCAGGTTTTAAAAGTTACTTGAAAGACGCTTCTTTAAAAAAAAACATATCGATTGGTCAATTAATTACGTAGTTATAGACGATTCAATTTCAAGAAGCCCGAAGCGGCCGCGCTCTCTGCTTCTCCCACCACCACCACCCTTACGATTTTATTGAATTTCTCGCTTGCATAAATAACTTTAAACATGTTTTAAAGTAGGTTGCCAATGAAGAAAAGTATTTTAATCTTAGACCTGGTAAGTACTCGGAATACCAAAGGTATTTTTCGAAAAATTAGCCCGGATGTCCCAGTACATTTAGTGTAAATGACGGCTATTGGCAAAGACCAAGATATAGCCATGATAGACAGATTATTGATATTTTGGTTCCTATTTCAATATTTGGGTTTCTTATTCATTAAATACGATTAATCCTGTCTTGTAGTTGTCGCGAAATAAGTTGTATCTGCATTGCTCTGTTTCCTGTCCCCGTCCAAATGTCCGCGGAAGAATCCAGCAGATCCCCAGAGATCGGGAGATCGGTAATGGCTATCTCGTGTAGTAGCCGGGTGCGTTGTGTGGCAACGGGTAAGCGGCTACAAATAGGTGATGCCGGGTGTTATCTGGTCGTCCACCAATAAGGATTTATTTATCAGCAGCAGGACTATGCTGCTCCGCTCGGGCACGCTATCGCGACTTGTTAAATGTGGACATTACAATGCGGAGGATCGTTATCCTGCACCGTTCTATCGATACCAACGATTCGACATCGGCATTATTGCTGAGTCGTGCCTAGTCGCGTTGTTGGCGCCCACGCAACTCACCGGTGACGGTGATTTTTTCAGTTTTATGCTCACCGAGAGTGACGAGCTTACCGGTACTGAAATCCTGCTCGTGCGGGTGGCTGCCAAATAAAAACCCATAGTCGCGGCGACTAGACCTGGTGACCCGCAGTTGTGGGGGGCGCAACACCCAGAAGGCCGTTTGGAAGTGTCCGAAATTTAAAAAAAAATTGTGAGGAGAAAACCGAACTTTCATTACAATTTAGGATATTGCACTTCGCTCGCCAATATAAATGTTATCATATAACAACTAATAAAAATAACCTTTAAAAATTAATTTAATAAACAAATCTTCGCTTTTAGAAGAAAATACGTATTTTGAATATGTTTAATTGATCAAGAGCGTGTTGCACTGGAATTACTCAAAGTCAGATAAAGTCTAAATATACAGGATGGGCCATTAGTGTGAGAAAGTAAAATAACTCCCTTGTTACTCATAATACATAAAAAAGTTTATATAAAAGTTGTACAGAATCAAGAAACCTAAACTACAAAATTAATTTGAAACATATAGGGCTATGAGTAAAAACAGGACATGCCAAAGATTACATTTTTTAAATGGAATACCCTGTATATTTTTAAACATATGGATTTCCGAGAAAATTCTATATATAGCAATATAAACAGTTTATCATTTTAGTGCGGGGTTGCCAAGTTATGTAGAAAATTCCTCGAATTTTGAAAAAAACAACCTCGAAGAAGTTGTATTAACTTTCAGCTACTAACACTTGGAACAAAATAATTAGACAGAGTTATAGACAAATGTTAGACAAAGGCTCCTATATTAGCTAATATCGATATTTTATACAGGGCATTTTTTATAATACGATCATTTTTAGAAAGTTTAAAGTTGATTTTCTAAAATTTTTCAAATGGAACACCCTCCATTTTATTGTTCTATTTTATTCACATATTGGTCCACTTCAATTTTTATTAATCATATTCTTGTTAGTTTTTAAGATATAGCAAAGTTTCTGAAAAAACTTAATTTTTATTACCTATTTTATAAAATACCACAAATAAATATTAAATAATAAAATTAACTCAGAATGGAATGATAAATTATGAACTGACAAGTTGACACAATGTGACAGTTTTCGTGCGACCGAAAATAATAAAAATTAGGTTTTTCCAGAAATGTTGGTATAACTTAAAAACTAACAACTTTAGGTGTAGAACATACTTACTGAAAGTTGAAGTGGACTGATATGTCAATAAAATAGAACAATAAAATACAGGGTGTTCCATTTGAAACATTTTAGAAAATCATGTTTGAACTTTGTAAACAATATATAATTATAAAAAAAATGCCCTGTATAAAATATCGATATTAGCTAATATAGGAGTCTTTGCCTAACATTTGCCTATAACTCTGTCAAATATGTTTGCTCCCAGTGTTAAAGTTGAAAGTTATTACAACTTCTTCGAGGTCAAATTTTTTCCAAACTTCGAAGAATATTCTATATAACTTGGCAACCCCGCACTAAAATGTTAAACTGTTTATATTGCCATATATAGAATTTTCTCAGAAATACATATATTTAAAAATATACAGTGTTCCATTTAAAAAAAAATATTTGGCGTGTCCCGTTTTCACTAATCACCCTTTATGTTTCAAATTAATTTTATCCTTTAGGTTTTTGATTCTGTACAACTTTTATATAAACTCTTTTTCTGTATTATGAATAACAAGGGAGTTATTTTACTTTCTCACACTAATGGTCCACCCTGTATTCTTTTTAGTGAACTTACGACTTAACGTTATTTAATCTGAGCTCACTTTTTTAGTTTATGTTTATGTTAAAATATACTTTTTTGAGTTGTAGGTAGAGAACTGTTAACGAAAAAAAACAACAGTTGTTTTTTTTCGTTGTCTAGTCATGAAAAAATTGACGAATTTTGATTTGTTTAAATGAAATATTGTTATTGTACTTTGTTTGTTAATTCGTATTTAAGTTAGACTAATATGTAGAATGATAATATAAAAAAATTGTCATTTTCATATTTCATTAATTTGTTAACAGTAAAATAAAGGTCAAATGCGAAAAAATCAGTTTTCGAAAATTACGCATTTTTATTGCAAAAAGCGATGTATGTTGATGAAATTTATGAAAAAGGCGATCAATTCAAAAAGCAACATGTGTGCCAAAGGCCAATTTGATTGACCATGAAATTATTGCTCCAGCTACCTATTTGTTAATTGATTTCGTTCCCTTTTTTGTAACTAATTTTTGAATTACTAACCGTTAATTTTAGATGTTTATATCGTAGATGTAGGTTCTAATTAATCCAAAGAAACCTATCGAAAAAGAAAAATTTCAAAAAGTTGAAATTAAGTGGAAATAGCGTTAAAATTACCGTCTCTAGTCCATGGAAAAAGAATGAATTCCCGAGCGGCTCTTGCCTGATCCTGGGACAATCTATTTATAACGCTGTTGCGCAAGTCCTACTTTGTTATTTGTAAAGGGCAACTTAATTTCAATTTTTTTAATTTTTCTTTTTCGATTCGTTTCTTTGGACCAATTAGAACCTATATCTACGATATTAACTTCTAAAATTAACGTTTAGTAATTAAACAATTGAAAAAAAAAACAAACGAAATTAATTAACAAATGTTAATAAAACGTATATTACTGAGAAGAGGATACTGTTCTTTCTCTGAGAAATCTTTCGACTTTCTACTTGAGTTTTGTTGCTTTTACTGAAAACTCGTAAGTTTATGCCTACTATGTTATATTTTGGAGGCTTCTTTAAATCTCAAAATTCTCCTCAACGAGAACATGGACGTTAAAACATCGTTTATTGTTTAAATTTTGTTTAAATTGTTTAAACTTACGAGATATAACAGACTAAATTTAACACGGACTGCGTTCGAGTCATATGCCTCAGTACAACGTTGTTTTATTCACGAAAATCCCGGTTCCGGTAAACTTGTTAAACTTAACGAATCACTTGCCTCAGTGTAGCCGCAAATTGACAGGTTTACTTAAATTAGGAGCAGGAAAGCGGCTCCCAACGAAACGTTGTCGGTCAAGGCCGTTCAGCATCGTCTAGTGGAGTCGTTTGACAAAGTTTGGCGATTTAAAAATAGCAGAGTAACCGATAGCGGTCCGTGCCAAGTGGAGGTATTTGTGTCGCCGGGCATTGCGTCTGGTGCCGCGCGGTAAGGTAGGTCGCGATCTCTACCCCCATTCTCCGGAGTGTCCCTAAATGAGACCAGGAGGAAAATAGTACGAATATAGCGCCTAGTCAAAATGCAGGCGATACAGAATGTTATAGCGACGATGCAATAAATTTTCAACAGTGATTAATTATTTCGTCAAAACAGGCAGAAGAGCAAGAATAAATGAAAATTCTGCAGGCATTTTCCAAGACGATGAAATAGTACGTGGAAATGTGTAGTATTTGTAAACGTCAAAAATGACACATGAGATCATAGCCAACTAGTCATAAAACTGCATACTTTACTTTTTCCGGTTCAATTATCTCAAAAACCGTTATTTTTTAGGAAAATTTGTAAGAGTTAAAAAATATTTAAGATTAAATTTCCTATATACAAAATGTTATAAGATCCTTTACACGTGCCTGCTCTGTGTCGCGAGAGTTATGAAACACTGTATATGTATGTTGTATTTGTTTTTTACTGTATCAATTTTTTAAATTTCCGTCTGAAATTTGTAATCTTCTGCCCATCCTGCAATTGATATTTGCACTATCGGGTGCCATAAATAAATAATTAATTAAATAAACAAACACCAAACAATAAATAAATAATAATATAGATAATGCCCAAAGCTGAGCATTTTCACTGACTGAAGTTGTTTTGCAATTTGTTACCTCGCTAATAGTCACAGCTCGATATCCGCGTCGAAGGACCAAAACGGCTCATCGCCCGACCGTAAATCACCGAAACGAACCGGCCCGTTTGACATGACGAGACCTTTCGCGCATAGTAGCCCGGCCATCCCATAACATCTGACAGTCGTAAAGCCGCGGTGCGATTCGGCACGCACAAACTATCGGTCGGTTATTGTTTCTTGCGGGTCGGCCGATTATCGTCGCCAACTTAACCTCTTAAGCAGCAGTCAATGACATGGCTGTCATTAGCATATAGATTGCGCCGTTCGGTGTGACGAATAACCGTCGGAATCGATCGTAATATCCAGTGATCTGCGCGTTTTTACGGCGCACGTCAATCTTGAGACTGTTTTACTGCTTATTTACGGCTGTTAATTAACGCCGACCCTGAAAGCGTTCCCGATATGTATAGTAGATGGCCGTTTCGGTATCTAGAGCAGCCGCTGGTCTAAGAGGTTTCAGGAGAAGGTTTTCTGCCAGAGCTGAAGATGAAAATCACCTATGCTGCGTTTTCCCGCCGTCTTCCACCTGCCGGTGTCCTGAGCAGTACCGGTCCAACAGTAATTTTTGCCGATCTACAAAAAACTTCAAAATTTAACTTTTTTAATTCATAGTATCCTGGGGTTAACGTAGAATTAAGTGGTTTATCGGAAATGAGCAAAACGGACTGTTTATCTGTAATTTTCTGGACCTTTTCTACTTGACGAAATAAAAATTTGTAAAATTACAAAAAAAAAAATATATGGGTATATTTTTTTAGGAGTACAGGGATTCTTCCCATTTCTGCAATTGTAATTAATTCGATTACTATGTCAAAAAGTTAAGTGAACTATACACATATAGTAGCATGCAAAATATTAGGAAAAATAAAAAATTTTCTGCCTACTACAACGTGAATTAAATAAGAACGCGCTTCATATGTGTTTTGGTGCTTGAGATATGGAAAAATTAGTATACACAGGACTATCATCCAAAGAGTATCTCGAAAACTAATTGACCTAGAAAGGTAAATAGCACAGTAAATTAAATTTGTAATATGTACATGTAAATCAAAAGGTAATTCGATTCAGATTGAAACTTGGTTTAATCGATAGTTTAGGCAAAAAGAAATAATATTTCCCAAAAAATATCGGCTTAAAACAACAAGATCATTGTTTAAACAATGATTATAATGTAAAAATTGCTAAAAATTGCTTTAGATGTATATATCTAAACGCTTTTGTTTATACTTATAGGTTTTCAAGAAACGCTTCATTTGAGACCAGCTAAATTAAAATCCATTAACAATTTGTTTAAATAATTGCAAAAAAACGGCGAAATTTGAATTTGCTATAAATAGAAGAAAAGAGCATAAATCGTCTCTAAACTGCAGTAAAAATTGTATTTTGTTACGCTTAAGAAACCCTGAAAATTTGGTAAAAAAATATTTATTTGTTTACGAGTTTGTCCATTTGTTTATTAGAAATAGCATTTTTTCAATTGCAAAAAACGCGGTTGTTAGCGTTATAATAAAGGGCCTTATGAGGGCTCATTTGTTTCGTCTTGACTTATATTTTCAAGATATGCAATTGGAAATTGTAATTTCATAGGCTAACCCCCTCAAAACGGCGTATAAACAAATAGTGTAATTTGTTTACAAAGTTTTTCGTTAATAACTTTGCAAATAATGAATATTTTTTAAAGCTGCTTTGATATTCGTAATTCTGGTAATTTTTCACGAATAATTTAAAAAAAATTTGTTCTAGGACCATTTTTAGCCGAGATAGTGTTTTTTTTTTAAATTCATAACTTGTTTATTTATAAACATTAAGACTTGAAATTTCGGGAATAGATCAATCAACCCTTAAAGTTCATAATAACGGTTAAAGATGTCGAAAAAAAAAGCATTTTATAGTAATTTTTAACCCTTTAAAAAACGTCTTCGAATACATTTTTACACCTGGTATGTGGTGGGGGAAGACAGAAACGTTCTAAGACTTCAAATCTTAACTGCCCGAAAATTTTGCGATATCTCCGGTAATTGTGGACCAATTTTAATGTTTTTTTTAATCTGTGGTAGCGCATGAAAATAATAACAGCTGTACGATCCACTTTACAATAATTCATTATTAATTTGTTATAAACTACTTATTAATTTTGTGAAAAAAAATTGTTTTTGCATTTTTTCGAAAAATAATTGTTCACAATGGTACCAGTAAACAATTTTCATAAAAAACTATATTTTCACGTAAAAATATTCAGGAAATTATATATTTTTTATGTATAAAGTATATTTTAATGAGAATCGAATGTTTTAATTTACTTACGTTATTATTTACTTAAAATATAATATGTAATTTAATGTTAAACAATAGGTAATATTTAGGTATGCATATTACATCCAAAAACTCGATACCAAATAATGCTTATCTAACCACAGTCTGTGTTCACGAAATTAGCAAAAACTATGTTTCTGGTACATTTTGAAAAAAATATATACGTGAAGATTTCACAAAGTGCCGAAGTGCTTAAGGTAATGCAGTTGTTAGTGTTAAATTTTTTATGCGCACGTGAAGGACTTAGGTGCCCTTTTCAACCGTTTAGAGGCAGATAAACCGCCACTCGAGCCGTTTGCAATTAGCGCGAGCTAGCTGTTCACCCAGGAATGATAATTCCCGCAAAATATTACACCCAGATGTGTGAAATATTTGGGGAAGTGAGCTGGAGTGGAAAAGTAAATTAGGAGAGCCCGCGCGTGGGTGACAAAAGAAGGCGCAGCTGCCCGACATGTGTCCAGGGCCTACCTAGACGGACAGCGGCCGCACGTGCCCAAGGCCACCCCCGATTTCGGTACAAAAGATCGGATTTTAGTTCCGGATAATGAACGCGAGGAAGCTGACCTTTACTCGGGGTTATTATGTCGGATACGTAGTCGGCGTAATTGTTCCGGGTCGGGGTGGGTGGATTGGACGCTCATTTCGTTTCTTGTTGTTCTAGGACGGAGGGTTCTTGGAATAATATTAATAATGTCGTTGGCCCGGGCGAGAACAGCTGGACAATAACAGAAAGGGTTATTATCGGGAGAGATGGACGGGGCTTTGTTTGAATAACAAGGCAGCGAGGGTCCGAGCACATCTTTTAGGCATAATTTTCAAGAAAGTGTAGCTATTAAAGTATTATTATTACATCATGAACTTCAAACTGTGTTGCTTAAGGAGGTATATCGGGGTCCGAGGGAAGTGAGGAGCGCAGGGGAGGGGGTCCTATGCTTTTCTTAAGGGACTAAAACCCGCTGCCAATTTGAAAAAATTAAATTCTATTGAAATTATTTGCGATAAACATTATCTATATAGCAAAGAAATCTACTCATATGCACATAGCATACATATTGACTAATTAACAACATAAAAATATCATATTTAAGTAGTTTTAAATTATATTTAATGAACGCATAAAGACTATGTAGATATGGCAACAGCGCTAATAATTGACTAGCTATTGTACACACTGCGAACCTACAGACCGCGGACATCGGAGATATTGCGCGTCAAATTCGGGTAAAGATGCGTACGCGTTCAAAAATGTATTGTGTGTAAACTATATGCAATATAATTATTATACCCGGTGATTCAGTTTGGTATTCGCGGCCCTGTATCTCTTTTATTTTAACAAATAACTAACAAACCCTATATATTTTTAAATCGCTATTCAAACTGTATCAAATGACATTATTAGATCGTCTCCATGGTAACATATGTCAAAATTGCTATAGTCAACTGTTTTTGTTCAAATGGCACACTATATATTTTTTTATCAATTCTGGAAGATATTTTTTTCTGCGTTCAGCTATGTAAGGAAGTCTATAGTTTCATAAGAAATATTGCTAGAAAAACAGCAAAAAAATATGAAGCTTTATTCTGAAAAATGATAGCCAGCTGCGGAAACAAGTTACTATGTTTTTTAAAGTAACATATTTTATTTTTAATACGATAACAATTGAAACAATACTTATTTCAAATGTTCAAAATGACCTCCATTTGCTTCCAAACACAGAATAGCTTTGTTTATCACTCCCTTTCTATAAAAACATTCCAGTGTTTCTTCATTTAATCTCCGACATTCTACTCTTATTCTGTTTTTAAGGTCGTCAATATCGTTTAGGTAAGGCCAAAGAAAGAAATCTATAGGAGTGCCCTTCTGGGTTTAAAAATTCTTCTTTTCACCCGGTATATAGCAAATATATCGTATTATCCTCGCGAAGATTTGTATCCTTTATTTCTAATCCGTAAATCATGTGAACTGGTAAAACAACGAGAATTATGTTAATTTAGTTCTAAAGAAATGAAATGATACTCGCGTCCATCTCTTGTCCAAGTCAAAGAAAATGTTGGATGCAATTTTGAAGGTTCTGTGATAGAAATTACATTATTACTCACTGTTCTTAATCTCTATATTAGTAATATTACAAAAGTTTTGCAACTATACCTAATTTTTTAGATTTAAAGAAATATTTATGTTCCTTTGTTATTCCGTACAAATGCTTTTATCTCAATTATTACTAATTATATTAATCAAGTAAAGAAAACTTTATGTAACCCTAAATATTACTGGGTAATGATTACGATATTTTTAAAAACCATTAAATATATTAAAAGGATTTATCAACTGTATTTTTTATTCCAATAAATATATCACAGCTTCCTAGTCTTTGTTAATTAATCTAGTTTTTTAAAAACATTAAAAAAAAATCATCTCTTGTGGATAATTTATTGCTGATAACAATGTACATGGGATTTAGGAAAAATGTATATGTTTGAAATCAATTTCGTTTTTATCAAGTCTTTCAAATGTATTCCCTCCTTGCTGCCAACTGATGGCGACGTTGCCACATTAATTCTCAAGTCAGACAGAAATCTAATTATTGGTTTCTGTTTCTAATTAATACAGATGTACTATGTTCAAAACTTACATTAGTTTTACATAAAAAATAAGATAATACTGTGTACTATCTATGGAAAAGTTTTGTTACACAATTTCTACGTTTTTTTCTCAGTTATGGGCAAACAAAGAGCCGCACTGTCCATCTTCGCCATATAAACCTATGTTAAAATGAACCACTTTCAACAACAATATCTCAAAATCTAGATTAAAAAAAAATTCAAAAAAATATGACGCACAGAGGGAGCACTGGGTAATACGCCATATAAATTTCAAGTACATCTGTGCATTTGAGTAAACTCGATATATCTCCTTAATAACACAGACCGACAAAATTTTAAATGAGAAATTTGCAAGGAACTAATCTAAAAATGTAAAAAACACAGTTTTTCATTTTGAGAAACTTTTATTAACAGTTTTTAGGTATTTCATACAGAAATTGTGTATAAAATCAGATTTTATCAGAAGAATGGTGAATATACGAACTTTAATGGCTATTTATTTAATAATGAATCTTTAAATATAACTTTATAGATATGAATAACAAACATTGTTGTCCTTCAAATCATCGATGAAGGCATTGAAGTAAAACAGTTTAATGATTCCATTTTACTGCGTCCTGCGTCGCGGCTTCTACTCTAGCCCCGGAGTAAACACGGTGCTTATCTGTGCAACGTCGAACAATCCCCACAACAACAATAAATTCAGGTTTGACAAGGTACGGGGCCACTAAAAGAGATCATAAATATCTAAAATAGCCCCGGCCCGGCTTGATATATGTTTTAATTAATGTTAAAATCTTTTGGGTACGGCAGTATTATGATATCGGAAAAGTTATGACCTTATTAGTGATTGGTGAGTCCTCTGCCATTGTGCATCGCGCTATATGAGCTATAAAACTGGCCGCACCTTCGGTCTACACTCGATATCTCTTCATGTTTGATAGATTAAAACGTCTCCCGTCGTCGGCGGGTATGAGAGAGCCCTGGAAGAAGACCAATGGCGGAACATGAGGGCTTTTTGAATAATATCAATTGTCAAAGCATTTTCAATTCTTTAGTTGATAGATCGAGAGGTATTGATAGATTTTCGGCAGCGATTTTAATCATTTTAGTGGCCATCTTGTTGTACAGAAAAATCCTTAATATTATATAGAATAAGAATCCGAGTTTGCTTATTCCAAAAAACCATTGCTAAATTCAGGGGAACAACAGACATACAAAAAGAACGAAAAATGACCCGTTTTTCGAAATATTTTTTCCTGTAACATTGAAAGTAAGCCCTAAATAAAAAAATCATTCTATATTTTTTGTTGATTTGACGATCTTCTATAAAGCTACAATAACTGCAAATAAAAAATGTTGAATTTTTCATTAACAATGGGCGAAAAATAGTTTTATACAATTATTCCTCTTAATAACAATTTCCTTCTATCATTAATTTAACTGAAAATTTTACACCTGTCATTTTAAGCCAATTACATACTGTAATTTCGACAGTTGTCCATGGCAACCTTCAAATTTTTCGGAAATTTTTTTCCTCCTAGGCAAACAAAATTAATAAGTGGAAATTTCATATGGTTCAAAAATCAATACCTATCCAAAATTTTGCTTTGTAATGTTTTTATTTATTTTAAAATAATAAATAGATACAAATAATTATTTACCAAATATTTGATCCGACATTTCTTCTATTAACGCTAAATGTTTTTGAAATTCTGGCTGGAACTCTTCTCTTCGCAACGGAGAGTAACGAGAAGTATAACTATTACCTTTATTTTTCATTTCCATCAGATGAAATTTTGTTCTGTTGAGCCCTGGTTTTACGTAAAAAAGATGGGATATCTTCCTCCAAAATCTTTTGAATGGCTGCGAAAGGGTTTTCTTGATGCAGACTGATTCCAGTTTTTTTCAGTAAATATGGCAAATACTTAAAATTTTTATGAGACATAAGAATGTCCCCTATTTTGGTGCAAGAATTACATATACTATAAGGTTTTAAATTAGTTTTTTGGTTGTTCACTGCCATAATTTAATTGTAAACAATTAGAAGCTAGAGAAAATGACTGTCAACGTGACGTATAGCGAAGACAATTTTGACGTCACAAACCTAAGCTTACTTGATTGCAGTTATGATTTTTTAAGAATCATTGATATATTGCCATAGACATCGGTTTTCCACAAAAACTTACTTTCCTTCTATTTTAGTAATACTAAGTGAATTATACTGCAAATATAAATATCTGAATTCAAAAATTAAATGCCCTTTTTATTACTAAAGCGAATGTAATGTGCTATTTTTTTATGTTTAATAAGGATCATTAATAAACTGTCATAGGCATCGCATTTCTACAAAAACTTACTTTCCTATTTTAGTAACACTAAGTGAATTGTACTGCAAAGATAAATATTTGAATTTAAAAATTAAATGCCTTTTTTATTACTAAAGTGCAAGGAATGTGTTTTTTTATGTTTTAATAAGAATCATTGATAAACTGCCAAGACATCACTTTTCTACTAAAACTTACTATCCTTCTATTTTAGTAATACTAAGTGAATTGTATTGCAAAGGTAAATATTTGAATTCAAAAATTATGTGACGTTTAAGAAGAAAAAAATATGTCATGCACCACAAAACAATGTCTACCTGTCAAGCCAACTTTATTTTGGCGAAATAAGTTTCAAAATTAAACATGTCAAATTTTTAAAATAAATTTTGGTTGTAAAATATTGTTACCGGATCCCCCACGTCCTTGAATTAATGTCCGGAAATTTTTCCTCAATCACGCATTTTTCTAGAAAATTAAAAAAAAATGCGTTCCTTCGGAAAAATAATTCAAGCACTAGGTAGATTATAAGTGAAATTTTTGTTATATTGTTTGTTTGTATTTCAATGGATTAACAGAGAGATCATTAAAATAAGAATTTTTTTAACATTTTAATCATTAAAAATCATTAAAACGTGAATTTCGTGGAATGCATTGATGAACACAAACTAATAAAACTTGATTACCATAATATAACTATTTTTTAAAAGCAAACGAAAGTGGCTTAATCCTTTAAATTCAAAATTCGTGCAAAAATTACTTATTTTTATTGATTTTTGACGACATATTCGTAATCCTCTCATGTTACTATATCAAATTAAAAAAATCGTCCTGATATTAGCTATAAATTTTTTTCCTCGACTTCACTATTACGTAAGCTATAAATTATTATTAACTTTACGCTTCTATACCTCAGAATATACACAGTAGAATGCTGTCGTATTTGGCTAAAAAGTAAGGGGTTACGACGTAGTTTTTATGTGTGGCAAGATTTTGTCGATTGAATAGAAAATTCCCTGGGCAATTAATAATTTTTTTAAAAATTTTGAAAAATTAAGAAAAAATTCAAAATAGTTATAAAAGTGTGAAAATAGGTATTTTTAGTATTGACCATCGTTTATTATGACAATAAGTATCTCTAAAAAATGGTGTGTCCTTTCTAAACCTTAATTTAAACCCATGGTACGCGATAAACTTTTTGAAATTTTCTTAATTAACAATCCTGTCAATCGCGATCGATCGTTGCAAAATTTTTAGGGTAGAATTGACATATATTTTACTATTTGTTCACAAAGTTTCATCAATATTTATAAGTATTAACTTATTTTAAAAATTGCTCCAAATATTCTTATAATTTTCTAGTATTCTTTGCCCATTACTAATGCAAAATTCAACTTTTTTGATTCGCAGTTGTTTATAGAAATTTATCAAATAAACAAAAAATAAAGGGCTTAGTTTCATTGTTACAGGAAAAAATATATAGAAGAACGGGTCATTTGAATGATTTGAATTTAGCAATGGTTTTTTGGAATAGGATTCTTATTCTACATAATATTTGGGATTTTTCTGTACAACAAAATAGATTACTTCAAACACAAACGCCAAAGCCTACTTTTACTGCTCTATCGCCTGAACTAATCTGGGGACCAGACATTTTAAACGCAGATTAGTCAACAGATTTCAAGTATGTCATGTGCTGTAAAAATCAGGTGAATAATCAAATTATTAACTCATTCTTGTGTATTTCATATATCATTATTTATTTAGGTTCACAGTTTTCCGTTAAATTGCTTGTTAGGTCTTGTTTCATAGCTTATCTTATTTGAAGGAATTTAATTTACATTTATATGGAATGAGAGGCGAACACCCACTTTATGGTGTGTGGTGTGGAAATTTGTTTTTTAATAAAATTCTACACTTTTCTTTAAATTATGAGATTGTACAACAATGCATACCGCAGTTCCCAAGTGTATATGTGCTGTGACTGAGATTAAACTAGCAGTTTTTGCGACGGAATTTGCGATATCTATTTCTAAAGATAAAAAATCCGTATAAATATGATCCCCTTTCAAAGGTTCACCCTGTATAACATAATTTTCTCAAAGCTTAAATAAATTGTGCATTACTTAACGTTCGTCTCGTTGATCCGCACGCCACTGACCGTGAATTCCGAGGCATTCGATGCAGTTGAAAATCATTTCGCCCACACCACCCGACTTAATAGTTTCATAAAAATTATAACGCGGCCTACTTTAATTATTATTACTTAGCAAAACCTATCTCAATTACCAGAAGAACCGTGTCTAATTCCCAAGGCACGTCGCTGGCAATATAATAAGTAATACCGCCGCACAGTGGTCGGAATTCCGAAAAAGCTGGACAAAAGTCGAAATTTCAAAGTCGTTGGTTTGCGTTAATACTTCAGAATATGCTAGAGAAGGAGTCATTGCGTAGTTCTTTAAAGTGGCAGAGAGCTGGCCCATGTGTATAGACCACAGCAACTATCGGAAGTATGCTGCGACACATTAGCATATTTCACTTTCCACTGACCCCTCGAAAAGCGGTGAATTGAAAATACGTGCAAATTTTTACTAGAGTACGAATCGTTGTGTGCAATAGAGAGGGTGTTCCTGGAGTTAAGTAGAATACATTTGCTCATTTAGAACCTCATTTTTTGAAAGTTGCATGTTTTTATTGTTTTAGCAAAAACGTCTTGCAATTTCCATCGATTTCAAATCACATCAATCGTAAATTATCGAAATAGTTGTGATCCCAAGAGATCCTGCACTATTGAAAGTTGGAAAATGCGGACAGGAGTGTCAATTTCATATATCAAAAGAGAAAACCCCCGGATTTTTCCGGATTGGGGTTCTGAGTCATTCTTTGTGCCTCCATGTACGGCCGATTTACTATTGTAAGAGGCCTTAGTTATACAATAGCTAGCGTTTTAGTGTCTCTTCGCGTTCCAAACGAGCGTTTTTAATTCAAATTGTTTTTTTTTATGAACATGCATCTTTTTCGTGTGCCATTTATCATATTTTTACAAGCTTTTATTTAACTTGCCTTGTTAGTATGGGTCACATTTTACAACTGAATTTTAAAACAGTTTCGCCAACCGACTGAAATTTTGCATGCACGTTTAGTTTGGATGACAATGCATGGTTAGCTAAGTGACGTCAATATGGTGGACTCCCAAAGATGTCGGACCAGTTATTTTTTGTGCATCCCCATGATATGGGTATCAAATGAAAGGATTCGCTGAGAAGAATACGAAAATAAAATGAAGAAAATTATAGATGAATTTATTATCTATGATCCTTTAATTCATAATTTATCATTTTCGACAGGATCAGCACCAGTAAAATTACGTGAATGAAAAAATAAATTTTTCTATTTTTGAAAGGAAAATTCCAAGAGAATTTAGAAACGCAAATCATCATTTCAGATCAACCTTTTTTAAAAAGGTGCAAGATAAATGAAAATGAGAAAAGCTTTTCAACCGAAGCTATGGATAATATTTTCATGCTCTGACGGTTATGTGACAGGTGATAACGATGCGAATGACTCATTTGTATTAGAATTAGCTAAATAATTAGAATAAACTTTATAACAAGAATAAGCTTCAATAGTATTTAGAAATTATTTCGTTCGAAATGAATTCATTCCAAATACATGCCTTATATCGCAGATATTTATTTACCTTTCGTACTTTATTATTAATAATTAATTACCTCAAAAACCTCAAACTTCGATGCTCGAAATTTCAATTAGATTCAATAAATTAACGTGATATATCGGCCATTTTGTATCAGTCATCTTGAATTTGAGATTTTTGACTGCAAATACGGCTTTAGCGACCTGAAAAACATAAAGTCCCCACTTTTGGTGATGATGCAAGTCTTTTTGGACTTTTGTCCAGCTTTTTCGGATTTCCGACCACTGTGCGCCGTGGAATGGTTGTAAAAAAAGGCAAGGCATTATTTCTATTTCTATATTTGGATTGCCAAACCCAATAAATTTCTATCTTGGAGCTTCGTGAAAATAATTAACTTTTTTTGCCGGAGTCCGTCTGATTTTTGCAAGAGTGAAATTAGAATGGGCTGTAAAATATGTATGAGAATTGTATAATGTATTCATCGCATCTCTTTGTGCGATTGTTATTGCTTTGTGCAATGTATAATAAGACGTTTCGAAATGATATAAACGTATTTTGTTTAACTGTAAAGTTGAAGGGTATGTATTTAATAGCTTGCCAATCATAATTACTGCGAAAAGTAAATGCTTGGTTGCGCAATGTACTGTAAATAGCCAGAAGTCTATAAATTGTTATATTGAGGTCCAATATGTTAGTGGTAAAACTAAGAATATTTTTAAAAAATCATATAGTCACGGCACTAAATACTTCTGTACAGCATTACATAAAAAATTACAATAAAAGAAGAATAATGAATATATTTTTTTTGAAAACAGATTCGAAATATTGTTAAAACTTGCGATAAATGAAGTTCAAACTTTTGACATTTATCTACGATAAATTAACTTGACACAATAGACTAGGCGGTATCTGTTTTGGTTTGGGTGAATCGTAGGTATATTCACGGAGATTTTTAGCTTTTTGGCTTTCAAATATCACTAGAAATGAAATTTTTTCTATGCGCATAAAAAAAACGTGGGCTTAACTTTTGGCGGCACAATATGTTAAAAAAAATCGAAAAATGTCATATTTTTCTTCCTATTTAATTATGTATCTTTTCAAGAGTTGATTTTAGGCGAAAATGGAAGAGGACAAAAATGTTTATGATTAAATTTTACAAAATATGACTAGTTACAAATCGAATTAATCATGATTATTATTGTAAAAATCGAAAATATCGCCTAAAATGGGGTTAAAAATCATTACTTTTTAGGGATTTTTTTTGGGGTCTTTAAGTTGGATATAGGACCTTCATACTTGGCTCAAGAAAACTTCATGTTATGTAGAATCATCACACCAAATTCCTTCAAAATCGGTTCGATAGATTTTGCATAATAATTTTGCAATCCGGATTTTGGAAAAAAATTGCAAATTTTTAAAATTTTGCACAGCAAAACCCAAGGCACTTAGATATTTGAAAATTTAATCACATATAGAAAGGCTCTCAAGCTTTCAAACGCTTTTTGAAAAATTCGAATCCATCAATTAGGAGAGCTCTGGAGCTTGTTTAAACATCGAATTTTTCTGTTTATAAGCAATTAGAATAACTTTGTGAATATTCAATCAAATCAAATTTTTTAAAGCAGATTTTAAAAGTTATTGGAAAGACGCCCCTTTAAAAAAAAAAACAGATCGATTGGTCAATTAGTTACGTAGTTATAGCCGATCAAAGTTAACCATCATTATACTAAATGTACTGGGACATCCGGGCTAAGTTTTCGAAAAATACCTTTGGTATTTCGAGTACTTACCAGGTCTAAGATTTCAATACTTTTCTTCATTGCAAACCTACTTTAAAACGAGAAATTCGAGAAAATCGTACGGGTGGTGGTGGTGGGGGAAGCAGAGAGCGCGGCCGCTTCGGCCTGCTCGAAATTGAATTGGAGAGTTCAAAACCACGAAATGCTTAAACATTTTTAATATCTCAGCTTGTAGAGGCCGATTTTCATGATTTTTTTTTAAATCAATGTCTCGTGATTTAAAAAAAAAACAATTAGCGTATTTTCAAATGCCTATCGTTAATAATTATTGGTCTGTCAACAGTCCGATATATTTATCTTTAAACATCCTTTAATTATCAACTTTATTTTTTTATTGTATCAAAGGTACAATATATATACTGTTTATCAAAGATCAAAAATAAATTTATTTAAATATTCTAAAATTATTTAAGCAACAATTATTTTCAAAATATGTCGAAAATTAGTAATTAATTAATTATTAATTTAATTATCATTTCTTTTGTGATTAAAGTATAATTCAAATATTATTTACTATTTAAAATATAAGCAAATGAGAAATTAACTCATTATATTACCAAATTACAAAATTATAGTACAAAAATTCGACCAATGTTTAAACAAGCGCTCGAGCTCGCCTAATTGTCGGATTCGAATTTTTCAAAAAGCGTTTGAAAACTTGAGATCCCTTCTATATGTGATTAAATTTTCAAGTATCTAAGGGTCTTGGTTTTTGCTATGCAAAAATTTTGAAAATTTGCACATTTTTTTTCAAAATCCGGGTTGCAAAATTATTATGCAATATCTGTCGAACCGATTTTGGTGAAATTTGGTATGATCATTCTACATAACATGAAGTTTTCTTGAGCCAAGTATGAAGGTACTATACCCAACTTAAAGACCCCAAAAAAATTCCCTAAAAAGTAATGTTTTTTAACCCCATTTTTGACGGTTTTTTCAATTTTTGCAATAATAGTCATGATTCATTCGATTTGTAACTAGTCATATTTTGTAAAATTTAATTACAAACATTTTTTTCCTCTTCTATTTTCGCCTAAAATCAACTCTTGAAAAGATATAGGAAGGAAATATGACATTCGAATTTATTTAACATATTGTGCCGCCAAAAGTTAAGCCCACGTTTTTTTTTATGCGCATAGAAAAATGTTCATTTCTAGTAATATTTGAAAGCCAAAAAGCCAAAAATCTCCGTGGATATACGATTCACCCAAATATGGCTTTTTGAAACAGATACCATCTGGACGAATCGATAGTCAACAAGCTTTGAGGTCAGCAGCTAATAATTTGAACATCTAAAGCGGGAGCCAATGTCATTTATAAATTAACGAAAAGTACTTGGGCTTGAATGGGAGCCTTGTGGTATTCCCGAACTTTCAGTATAAGAACATTACTTCACGTAACACACTGGTTGTGTCATGTCAAGTTCTAGCCAGCGGTACAGTTCACCACGTGTACCAAAATTAGGCTCATTCTTGTCTTCATCTTCTATTATTACTAACTAGATTCTTGTACATTTCCGCGAGCTGAAATTGGATCCGAGTTTTGGACTCTTCGGACGCTAGCGAGCGAGCAACGGCAATATATCTTCATTTATATTTTCAAACGAGACACCAGTGGCATTGCAGAAATCTCGTTTAATCACGATAAAAGGCATCTCGCTCGCAGGGGCGAATAGTTCAGGCGGAGCAAAAAAGAACAAATATGACGCTGGCTGCTGAAAACAAAGGAATCTGATTGCATATAAAGTACAATCTAGCAAGTGGGATTGTCTGAATCAATTAGAGGCATTTACAATTACAAACTTTTAATCTGTTACAAATAAGGTAGTACAGACGGGCGGTTAATAAGATCTGCGATTCTCGGTAAACGTTTTTCTAGCACGGCGTACTTAGCAAACTAGCCTTTGCTAATTAGTAAAAGTCTCAGATAGACGATTGGACGGTTGCCACGTTTGCCAGTCCGAGCGAGACATGGGACCAACATAAACTGCTCCGCGGCTATCGGGGAGCTTAGTGGAGGCGCGATGTCTGCGCAGATATCCGAGAACTGGACGAGGGGCCATACATAAAAATGTTTATTTACTCATTACGAGGTGTTTGGCTCTGCCTCTTGTGCATAATAGACGACCAAACTGATCCGAGACAATGTTCCTATCGATTGTTTATTCTATGACCGGGAATTAATTCAGGATGAGGTAGTTTTTAAAGGAAAAAAAAAAAAATAAAATGACAACAGACTAAAAGACTTTGTGTGTATTATTGCTGGACCTCTCATAGTAATTTTTGACGTCTGAAGTGGTAGCTTTATTTGATATGTGGTATAAAAGGGCATCAAGTCTGTTGAACATGCTGACACTTCGGGAGTACCACAAGGATCCGTTCTTGGTCCTCCACTGTTCATCATACTTATTAACGATAGATATAGTGTTAAAGTTTTACTTTATGCAGATGACTTGAAATTATTCCTACGCACTGGTGGTATTAACGACTATTGTTGACTGTAGTATAATTTTAAGTTTCCTTTAAATATTCTGAACCAATTTCTAACCACCTTGTATAGCAACAAAACTATTTATCCTCTATACAGAGTGTATCCTAAGTCTATGTCATAAATTAAAGGGTGATTACCGGTTTCCAAGACAGAGGGCGTTAAAATTTTTAAAAAATATCACATTTTTTCAATTATCTCTGAAGTAGTTTGATGTAGATTGACGTAACTTGGGGAAATGATGAAACTAATTAAAGGTAATAATTCGGTATATTATATTATCTTTAATTAGTTACTTCATTTCCCCAAGTTTCGTCAATCTACGTCAAACAACTTCAGAGATAATTGAAAAATGTGATATTTTTCAAAACTTTAACACCCTCTATCTTGGAAACCAGTAAATTTAGGGACCTGGTTTATATAATATTCAAAATCTATGTACACCCTGTCCACCTAGTGCGCGTAAGTCCAATATCTAGGTTAATAAAAGATAGATATAACTTAATTTTTTTTCTACAGAGTTGCCTACTTTTCCAAGCTGCACAAAATATATTTGCATATACAGGGTGTTCAGTTTTTCCTGGGCAGGTACCAACTTATTTTTTTAAATATTATATTTTTTATGGCATTATCGAATTCTACGTGAAAAATTAACGGGACTTTGTGTTATGATCACTATTAAAATATTGGTAGTTTTCGAGATAATCGACTTTTCATTTTTTTTTTCTTATATTTCGTCACTTCTAGTAGTTGACATAATTATGATTGTATGACAGCTAGAAATTATTTTTTCAGGAACTGTAGTGTGAAGATGGCTTTTTCAAAAAACGTATCAAAAGTTGACCTGCGATATACAGGGGTCAAAAAAAAATCGTGCCAAACCTGATAATTTAAAATTTGAAAAATCTCGACTTTTTCAAATAGAACACCATGTGTTTTATGATTTCATTAGATGCCTTTTTGTAGACCCTACAATTTTTCAATAGCTTTCCCTATACCTAAGTTGCGTAGTTTTTGTAAAAAACCCATTTTTATGTAAAATACCGGATTTGCGCCCGTTCCTTTGGCTGTAATGTGATTATTTTATTGTTATTATACTTTTCCTATTACCTATTTATCTTTCAGGTTAGAGAACACCTAAATCACGTATATCCAAACCAGTGGTTAGGTCATGGTGGTCCAATTCCTTGGCTTGCACGTTCGCCTGACTTAAATAGTCTGGACTTTTTCTTGTGGGGTTATATCAAGGAGCGAGTATACGAAGTACCACAAACGGATATTCAAGACTTAAAAGAAAAGATTCAAAACGAGTTTCTAACTATAACGCCTCAAATGCTAAGAAATGTCCATATTCATTTTCATCGTAGATTAATGCTTTGTGTAGAAAACAACGGTGGACAGTTTAAACATTTATTTAAAGTTAGCTTGCGACTATGAGTATTCTTTTTTTAAAATTCTATTCAGCCAAATTTTTTAATCTCCAACTTCACTAATAACTTTCCTAACTACGGTAACAGTGCTTGATTTTCAATATGATACGGATGAAACTTCTTCAATATTTTATTTGTCAAGCTTTGAAAACTCCAAGGTTACTACTAATTTCCTGGCACTAATATTTGGATTTTCAACAACAGATGCCACAACTTTAAACTAAATATTATCGTTGTTACTTTCATGTCTCCTGGTAGTTTTCTCATAATTCGCATTTGCTGTTCATTCAAACCTTTCCTTCACATTTTCAAAACAGTGGGAATCTCTATAAATTTGGATTATTTGCTTTGTAAATACGTGCTGCTAGCAAACATTTGCCATATTTTGCTAATTCTTAATCACTTGTAGCGATTTTATGGTTTTTTGATTTTATTTACAAATAACTTTCCATAAAGACATTTATTAAACTCAAATATCTAAATTTTTCAGTTATTAATTTTTATTTTAAATAGTGTTGCTAGACAACTAATAAATTTAATAAAAATAAATATCCTTACAATATTTTTCCCTACAAGGGAACGGGCGCAAATCCGGTATTTTACATAAAAATGTTTTTTTTTGCAAAAACTACGCAACTTAGGTGTAGGTAAAGCCATTAAAAAATTGTAGGTTCTACAGAAAGGCATCTAATGAAATCATAAAACACAGGGTGTTCTATTTCAAAAAGTCGAGATTTTTCGAATTTTAAATTATCAGGTTTGGCACGATTTTTTTTGCCACCTGTATATCGCAGGTCAACCTTTGATACGTTTTTTGAAAGAGCCATCATCACTCTACAGTTTCTGAAGAAAAAATAATTTCTAGCTGTCATATAATCATAATTATGTCAACTACTAGAAGTGACGAAACATAAGAAAAAAAATGAAAAGTCGATTATCTCGAAAACTATCAATATTTTAATAGGGATCATAACACAAAGTCACGTTAATTTTTCACGTAGAATTCGATAATGCCATAAAAATATAGCTTTCCATTTAAAAAAAATAAGTTGGTATCTACCTGCCCAGGAAAAACTGAACACCTTATATATGCAAATATATTTTCATTTTGTGCAGTTCGGGAAAGTAGGCAGCTCTATAGAAAAAAAAATTAAGTTATATCTTTTTTATTAACCTAAATATGTAATGGTGCACTGAAATCTTTTCTCTATACTTTTTCATCAAGTTACTTGGGTACAAAGACCCGGAAATTAAAATTTTCAAAACAAAAGATGCGGTCAGCCAGACAGATCTTTTACTTAATACCCACCAAACTATTTATAAAAACGAAACAAGTTCCAGGAAGGCAATTTTTTGTGCGCACCCCACTAAAATCTTACAAACTCCCAAGAAAAGTGAAACTTGCGAACTGGTTACAAATCCAATGGCTTTATGGCATGGCCTTCTAATTTCGCACCTGTTTATGGGACCTAACCTAACTTTTACGACACCTCCCCATCTCTCCATTGTTATAATATCATATTGCCTTGAACGAGAACATGAAAACGCACTTTTTTCATTATTATCCAGAAGGGTTGTAAATTTTGGATGTCAGTTTTTGTGTCGGTTTTAAAACTGGAACGTCTTTGTTGGCCGTACGAAGAAGACGTTCACAATGAAGAGTATAATTTGGACGAGATGTTGCTTTTATAGCACAGGGCGAGGACCATTAGAGGATGGTAATGATGGAATGTCCTACAATTATGCAGTCGAGAAGTCAGTTGGAGTTTAGGGAACAGATTTGAGAAGAGCGCAATTTTTTTATTTTGTTAAACTCGTTCTATACCGAGAGAACAGTTTATTTGTTACAAAGAAACGCTTAAATCTGGCACTCAATTTTTTAAAAAGAACGTAAAATATTTATTTTGTCGGACCAAAATATTTCTTTATCAGAAAAGTATGTTTGTTTAAAAAAAGTTGCTGTTTCTCTGTCATACCTCTTGAAAAGTAATGTATTAACTCCCCTCGCTTATTTAAAGTGGGTATTGTCCTCTTTTTATATCACTTAGTATGATCAGCCTTGGCATCATATGTAGACTTAGAAAATTAAAAGGAATGTTCTATATATTATTTTCTAGTTGACCTTGAAATATAAGGTCAAGGTCAAACCCAAAGTCAAGTCATTTTATCTGAACCTTATTTAATGGGAGGCGATTTTGAAAAGTTGTAGGACGGTTTGAATATTTTTGGGACATCATGTATAAATGTATTAATATAAAATCACATTTTCTGGAACGTATCATTTTTGTTCTTAAAGAAATGTTATTCTGACCAAACTAGTCACTTTTTATATATTAAACTATACACGTTGATTTCACTTTAAATGCAAAAACTACAGGAACAGATTAAATTCATTGCCAAAAAATAAGTAGAGTTTGCCCTATAAACTTTTTTCCTGCCGGACTCGGTATTCAAGATACAAGTTTACAAAAAAAATTATATTTTGTGTCATATCTTCATAATGCGTTGACGGAATTGGATGAAATTTATTACAATGTATTCACTTAATGAGACCTTTTATTGAAAGAATATTAACCCCTTGGTCTTAACCAGTGGCTTACTACTGAAGGTGCCGCCTCATTTTTCCAAGAAAAAAATACACCACTGCTGATTTCTTGCAGAAATAATGTTAAATTTAGATACTGTTACATTAAATGAATGAAAAGTGTTACTTCATAAGATATGACAAAAAAATATATTTTTTTTTTATAAACCTTAACGCCCTGTATCTCGAATACCGAGACCCGCAGGAAAAAAGTTTATAGAGAAAACTCTATTTATTTTTTGGTAATGAATCAAGTCCTGCGATTTTTGTATTTAAAGTTAAATCACCCTGTATATTTATTCTAGAAGACCCAAACCCAAACAAATGTTTTTCAGTCGATCAAATATCAGTCTAATATATTCTCTTGACTCGGAACTTGTTTAACATCTTCGAATGTATAATTTATCTTTAAGGAAATTAGATTTGTTAGATCAAATCTAAAACCAGTAGGTATTTGTTATTATTAATCAAAGAAAAAGTTTTCTCAGTGTTGATAATAAATACAATTTGACTTTTATTTCCAATTCATTCTTTTTTTGCTATATTTTAAAATTTAAATTCTATTCCTTTCGAAATCACACCCTGATTTGGTATAAATCTGTTCTAGACCTAACTGTTGTTTTAGAACTGTATCAAAAACTAAACTAAATATTTAAAAAGAAAAAATTTCTACGCCCGTCTCTAACAACAAAGTTTGTAGCTTCAGGTAGGTAACCACTACACCTCAGAATCTTTAATTCACTCCTGAAGATAAGAAAACGATACATCGCCATAAAAGTAGGTATCTAATATACCACTCTTCATTTAATAATAAACCTACATCGGCCAGAAACAAATCCAATAACCGACTTTTTAATGACGACGCCATAAACGTACATTTTTATCGGGAGTAATAAAACCAAAACCATACCAGTAAAACCCCCTGGTGGTGAAGACCACGGAGATACTAACCTGCAATAAAAAAAGTAGTTAGCGGACGTGCCTTGGAATTAGAAACGCAAATAATTATTTTAATTGATATGTGTAAAAGTGTGCGATTAACGGCATCGCACTTAATTAATTGCCGCCATTGAAATTGAGTGTTTAAAGAAAATGGCGTCCGTATGGCCTACAGGGTGGACTCAAGAATCAAGACCAAAAATGTCACTGGTACGTAAGTTTTACGTTATTATATTTTTTTTCTACAGCTTTGTTTTGGCTCTGAAATTGAGAACTGTACGAGTTTTTTGTCGAAAAGAAAAGACCAAAACTGTATTTATTTTATTTGAAAAAAAAAAACAAAAGATAAACAGGTATTATGTATGTAAATTTAAAACAATAAAAAGGAACAAAATATAAATTTTTCATTATTAACTATATCACAAAAAAATTATATCAGTTCTTTATAACTATAAAAAAGTAATTTTTCAAAGAAAATTTTTAAATTTCACGTCAAATGCTTCTAATTTCAGAGCAACATGCTCTTGATCATTCTGACCATATTCAGAATCTTTACCTTTTTCTTCTAAAAGCGGAAGTTGTCTTATTTTTTATATTCAAAGTTCAATTTATGAGAACTTCTCTTCTTATTTTGCATCACCAAGTAAAATTAGACTTAGATACAATAGACCTCTTGCAGAAAAAAATATTTTAATAGTTTTCGTATCTACACTGAATACTACAAACAATGTGTAAAGGTTTTGTTATATTAATTTATTTTTTTAAAGTCATTAGATATTAAAGTTTTAATCGGTTGGCTTCGCGCGCAAACGCCATGGACAGAGATGTCGATACGTTGACGTCATCGGGAAGTAAATGGCAAGCGCGACATATACAAATAACGCGTTTCGACAGTGCAGCTGACTGCTTTGGTTATTAAATGTGTGGAGTGGTGTCAATAAGCAGTACGATACCTTATATATACTGTAAATTTGTGAAGTTAAACTTATAATATTGGCAAATCCCTCTAGTCCAGACATCGTCTATTTCAAAAAGTCCATATTTGGGTAAATCGTATATCCACGGAGATTTTTGGCTTTTTGGCTTTCAAATATCACTAGAAATAAAAATTTTTCTATGCGCATAAAAAAACGTGGACTTAACGGCACAATATGTTAAAAAAATTCGAAAAATGTCATATTTTTCTTCCTATTTAATTATGTATCTTTTCAAGAGTTCATTTTAGGCGAAAATGGAAGAGGCAAAAAATGTTTGTAATTTAATTTTTTACAAAATATGAGTAGTTACAAACCGAATGAATCATGATTATTATTGTAAAAATCGAAAAAATCGCCAAATATGGGGTTAAAAAATATTACTTTTTAGGGAATCTTTTTGAGGTCTTTAAATTGGGTTGGGACTTTCATACTTGGCTCAAGAAAACTTTTTGTTATGTAGAATCATCACACCATATTTCATCAAAATCGGTTAGATAGATAGAAAAAAATATTATATAGATAGAAAAAAATTTTGTAAATTTTCAAAATTTTGCACAGCAAAAACCAAGGCCCTTAGATACTTGAAAATTTAATCACTTATAGAAGGTCTTTCAAGCTTCCAAACACTTTTTTAAAAATTCGAATTCATTTAGGAGAGCATAGAAAAATTTTCATTTCTAGTGATATTTGAAAGCCAAAAAGCCAAAAATCTCCGTGGATATACGATTCACCCAAACCAAAACAGGTACCGCCTAGTCTAATACTATTACTGGTGCATTGTACCGATGTGTGAAAATACATCAGTAAAAACGCCAGAAAAAAATTTATTTTAAAATAAATTTGTGCAGATATCCATAAATCACATTTTCATACCTGTTTGCTTTTATTCCCCTTCCGAATAAAATAAAATGCTTTTCGAAAATACTCCGCAATGCAATCGTCATGGAATTTGGTAAATTGTCTGATTGGGCTTTAGCATAACCTTGTTCAATCATGTTACAAATATTCTTAAGAATTTTTAGAAAACTAGTAGTAGTAGTAAATTATGATTATTTAAAATAACAAATGTAGATTCAAAATATTATTTAGGTAGTAAAGTAGTAGTAGGAAAGCTCATTTGAACTAAGCGCCGTAAAAATTAAATATTATACCTACACATACTAAATTATTTTGCTACATAGGTGCATATTTAGGTATACCTACATAATAGAATGGAAACCAATTAATAAATATAACAGCACATCAGTACCGTTATCGTATCGTATGTAAACTAAAAATAATAAATGTTTTTAAGAAGTAATAGGACCGACATCGTTTTCTAATGTGAAGTGGCCAGTTTACTTACCGATGACGTCGCACCAATAGCAACTCTTTCTACGACACGCCCCTACAGGATGCTCATATCCAAATTTCAATGTACGATTTAGTCAATTTTCGAGTAGAATTTTTCACAAAAGATTTTATAATTAATAATTTTAAATAAGGCCATGCTTAAGATGTGAACTAATACAAAAAATACGACATGTGCAAGAGGCCTATTCCGGACACCCTGTACATTAAAAAAAACACATGTATTTGAAACTTTTCCATTTATCGCGGTGAAATGCAAATCCCCAGCATCCTACAAGGCAACAAATATGGCTCAATTCACCTGGAGAAAACGCACCACGAATAAGGTAGACGTTTTAATTAAAGAAATGAAATCAAACAGACCGAGACACTAGTTTCTTCACGCTATCATTGTAATAAAATTTAAATTACCACTTAATTGGGCTTATGTAAACACGATGTGTTAAAAATTCTTAGAGAGAAACAAAAGGGGGTCTCTGCTGGCGGTTATCTCGCCAGACGTACATATTTCACGTCAATTTTTTTGGTTTAGGTGGAAGATTTCGTAGACGGCATCTAGCGGAAGTTGAAGAAAGCGTAAGAAACCAGATTCATATTCGATTTAATATCCAAAAATTCTTAAAAAGTATTTAATACCATTAACTTTATTTACCTTCTATCAATTTAAAGTTAAGGTACTTATATTTTGCTTTATCTTAAAGACTTGGTGAATCAATTCAGATTTAGGGCAAATTAGAGGAAATCGAAGAATAAAATTCACAATTGCCCTTCATGTAAATCCTTTTGCAAAGTTGTACATCTGAAGGACTAAACAGTAACATAGATAAGTAAATTAATATAACGATAGTCAATTTATATGTTAAAAGGATCGAAAGCTCTGATAAAACTGACGATTCAGTGAGATACTCTTGTCCTACGAGTCAAAGTATTGGATTAAATAAGAAAATTGGTCATTGCTAGGTCAATACTCATCAGTTTAAACTACGGAATCATTGATAAAATTACAAAGGTTAATGATACTGCACAAAAGTGTCAGGTCAGCGGTATGCCTTCCACGAACCAAGCAACGACTAACTGTAGCCGCTGTCATTTCTCTGACCTGTTGATAGGCATATCTAGGTATTCCAGATATCCGATGGACGCGATAAGATAGTCACCGCACCAATAATAATAGTTGTTTATAATATCCCCGCGGAATAACTCTAGTCGAACGTACGCAATTTAATTTTCTAATGACGATGATTATCGGACTGTCGCTCGAGCGTTTCCATTGGAAATCCGAATGCACGGAATACCAATTTGTTAGTTTTTTCTCGAAATGCAAATCACGACGACAGTAACAACAATATTTATGCGCGTACGAGGACCGTGAGACTCGACTATTCTAATGGCCTGGAACGGAACGATATAGTCGGGTCACTTAGTGGGATGCCATGGAATCGGAGAGAAGCCAGAACATAGGAAAAATTAATCAATGGGCATAAATTAATCAATGGGGATCAGGTCTGCGTTACAGAGAGGATCAGGTTTTGGGTCATTTAATGTTTAAAATTGTATGCTTGTTGGAAAATACACCATGGATTTTTTTGATGTTTCAATTAACTCAGTGCCTTTACAACAGAGTAAAAATACGAGAACTGATAATGGAACACATGTTTTTTAGTCCAATGTATTGTCGTGGATTGTGACTCGGCGGTATATAAAAGCGGTCTTTCTTATCTGCAAAAAAGTGACTGGGATGATTGGACGATTTTACGCCGATGTCTTTTTATTACCGTCTTTTAGTTTGTCTGGAGCACTTATTATTTGTAAAACCTCCTGAGAGTGCCTGGTATGGAAGATTTAAGAACTTATAGTGTGGGGCCTCCTTAAAACGTTTGAGGCGACCCCTAGTATAAGCTACGAGAACTGTGGAAAAGTAAAGGTCGTAAACATTTTTATGTGAAAATTTTTAACAGCTTTAATTTGTAAAATTTGTAAGATTTATTTAAATTTTCTATTAACTTAACAACGAATGAAGGCAACAGCGATAGGTGTATACAATGTAAAAGCAAAAATTTGGAGCGTACTTCTGCATTGGCCAGGTGTCTATCCCTGGTTAATAAGCTGCACGGTACTTGGGTGGACGTTCGAACATACTCAGGACTGGCTCCACGGGGGTCCTGGAGTGGTGTCTGCATTGAATTTGAGAAATTCTCGTCATTGAAAAACGTCCTTCTTTGTGATGATTTTGGTTAGTGTTTTCTATGAATTACTTTATTTTCCAAAAACCCGGAATTGTGGTGAAATATTTTGCGCCTTTATGCACTTTCGGAGGTCTCCCAGTATGATCTGTCAGTATTGTTTGCTATGGCTTAAGGTAGAGGAATTTCCGGAAAATTTCGAAACGAGTGAAATCTTGTTTTCTCACACTTGCTTGTCGTAGGTCGTCTGCGGTTTTTTGTGCATGTTCTCGTTGTTCTTAGCCCAGTCGGGTTGTCATTTAACCGGGAAAAAATTAGGGACCACAATTTTATTGTTCTAACCTTTAGGGGGGGGGGTCAATAGTAGTGTAAATTCAGAATCGCGACTGAATTCCACCCCTGCGTCAGCCGCCATCTTGAATTTAAGGAAACATCGTTTTTGCTCAATATCTCGGCCATTTTCAACTTTACAACAAAAATGGTAAGGACTTAAGTTGTTGCAAATGCGATTGCCTACAACTACTTTTATTACAAATTGTATCGTGCGATCGATATTTTTCAAGTTAAGGGGGAAAATAATGACAAACTATAGTTATTGAATTATCTCGTTTGTTATTGACTATACGACAAAAATGTACATAAACAAAGTTGGAAAGAATGATATTTTCTACAATTTTGATATCTTTGTTTTTTTCGCTATAACCAATATTTAAAATCCTACTCTTGCGGTAAAGACGCGAGCGTAGGACCTTGCGGGAGTTGGTTTCAAAGGAATTGTTTTTGCTCAATATCTCGGCCATTTTGAACTTTACAACAAAAATAGGAAAGACTTAAGTTGTTGGAAATGCGATTTCCTACAACTTCTTTTATTACAAATTTTATCGTGCGATTGATATTTTTCAAGTTAAAGGGGAAAATAGTGACAAAGTATAATTATTGAATTATTTCGTTTGTTATTGACTTTACGACATAAATATACATAAACAAAGTTGGAAAGAATTACATTTTCTACAATATTAATCTCTTTGATTTTTTCGCTACTACCAAAATTTAAGGCCCTACGCCTATGGCAAGCCTAACTAAATTCAAGGGATCAACATTCCATAGGCCTGACGTCCCGCAAGCGTAGGACCTTAAATGTTGGTAGTAGCGAAAAAATCAAAAAGATCCAAGTTATAGAAAATATAATTCTTTCTAACTTTGTTTATGTATATTTATGTCGTAAAGTCAATAACAAAAATATTTCAATAATTATACTTTGTCACTATTTTCCCCTTTAACTTGAAAAATATCGATCGCACGATAAAATTTGTAATGAAGGAAGTTGTAGAAAATCGTATTTGCAACAAATTAAGTCCTTACCATTTTTGTTGTAAAGTTGAAAATGGTCGAGATATTGAGCAAAAACCATTCCTTTGAAACCAACTCCCGCAAGGTCCTACGCTCGCGTCATTACCGCAAGCGTAGGACCTTAAATATTGGTAGTAGCGAAAAAATCAAAGTGATTAAAATTGTAGAAAATATCATTCTTTTCAACTTTGTTTATGTACATGTAGGTCGTATAGTCAATAACAAACGAGATAATTCAATAATTATACTTTGTCACTATTTTCCCCCTTAACTTGAAAAATATCGATCGCACGATAAAATTTGTAATAAAAGAAGTTGTAGGAAATCGCATTTGCAACAACTTAAGTCCTTACCATTTTTGTTGTAAAGTTGAAAATGGCCGAGATATTGAGCAAAAACGATTTTTCCTTAAATTCAAGATGGCGGCTGACGCAGGTGTGGAATTCAGTCGCGATTCTGAATTTACACTACTATTGACCCCCTCTAAAGATTAGAACAATAAAATTGTGGTCCCTAATTTTTCCCGGTTAAGCCCTTTTTTCGTCTAACCCGACTGGAGTATTTGGCGGATCTGTCCATCGGGAATGATTTTTTACATGTTTATTGAATTATTTTGAAAACATTGGTGAAAATTCGAAGAGTACATACTTGGTATGAGAATATTAGAGCAGTGGAAACAATTGCAATTTAGTGAAAATAAAATCATTTTCAATAATTTCTCTTTAGTGTGAAGCCTTAATTCTTTAAAATCAGTAAGTATTAATCCTGCGAAAAAATTTCAAATTTTTACATCAATATTTTTTTCTTATTTTGATTGTATTGTTTTTAAAATTTACATTTTATTTCAATTTTACTTTTCTTATTGTAAAGTAATCTTGTGGACTTGTTTTTAGAATAAATGGACTGTTTCTCTGAAAAAAAAAAATCAACAATCAAATGAAAGTCAGGACAAGGGGGTTCATAGGAATATTTTCCTTAAAATGATCCAAAGGACCCTTTTTGTAATGTAATGTAACTCTGTTTTCTGATTAATTCCCGAAATTGTTTTGTTACACTTTGTGAATTTTTCTCGGAAGCCTGCACAATCCCAGATCTAATTCTATAACGGATATAAACACGAACTTTTCATTCAAATAAAATCACAAGCGAGCGATTTGCGCAGCGCGCGTGTATTTATAAAAATGTTAACTAATTACAAAATTTACGGCCACCATCATTCAGTTTACACTCGCAGCGGTAATATATGTGGCCGCCGGGGCAATTTAAATATTAAACATCCATTCACAGCGAAAAGTGAATAACTTATGGAACGATATTAAAATAAATAAAACGCCAGGAAGAATAAATTCGAGCATTTTTAACCCGCCAAACGAATTACCATAAAAAATTCGTGGCCATCTGGATCCAACGGACACATTCGAACGCAATGCCACGCCGACACATTTTTTACGGGAGATTCGGAACGCGTGTTTGTTTAAGAGATACATCAACCTTATAATTTGCCTATAAATTACGGGAGCAAAGGTCCGCGGTGTGTGAATACATAAATTAAAAGGAACGGGCGGCGTTATGCGTGGAGCTGGTGGCTCGGGGCTCCGCTTTAATTTCATTATTTCGAGAGTATCGATATCGGGAACAGGTGACGGTACCGGAAGCGATGCGGGGGTGTACTTGTAGGCATTCAAATGCGCGCAGCTGATTTCAGTCGTCTCGGACAGGTGGCGGGCCTCAAACTCTTCTTCTTCCCTTAACAGCCCGGGCTTAACTGATATGACTCAACCCCGAAGATAAACGCCTGATATCCCGACACGAAATTAGAACCAATGCGCTCATTAGCATTGCATGTAATAAAGCATTACCAGTGCAGGTGCAGCGGCTGCGCCGAGGAAAAGAATGGTTGTGTTTTAAGGAGATCGGGTGCTGGTGCTACGAAAAAATGCAGCCAATTTCGTATCATCGAGATACATTATTTTTGTAAAGCGAAATCTAATTCTGTGAATTGTTCTCGAATTATTTATCGATTAGTTTTTGTTTTTAATTAATGCCAAAAATTTGAGTATTTAACTTGGGTTCTTACGGGTGAAAAAATGCAAAAAAGACGAAAAAGCTATAGACATTTACTTAAATCATTAATTAATAGATGAGAGAAAGAAAAAAGGTTACCGCACATTTCACAGAGAAATAAATTATTAAACATTTAAAGCTCCGACTTATCGTCCGCCAATAATAAACGCGAAGGAGTAACGGCAACAGCGCAATAGAGTACGAATGAGGATAGGTGGCGGGAAATTTAAATAAACGTTTCGATACACGAATTAGTCATTAGAAACGGATTACATTCAACTTGTGTTTATTTGTGTAATTCAATTTGGAGTAATAAAATAAAATGGCAAATTTGCAAATGAAGTATTTTTTTTTAAATCTTTTATATTATTTATAAAGTACGATAAACGTTCAATACAAGAAGTAAAAAATACAGCAGCATATAAACAATGAAATATTTATACTTTGCATCACAGCGCATATAATAATCTTATGGATTTAGACAAATTATGAAATTTTATTATAATTTTTCATGTTAAAACTACCATTTCAATAATTTTAGTATATTTTTTAGAACGTTTTTGGTTACAATAACATCGTATCACAGCGTAATACTGCATATATCAAATTGTATTATACTTTCATAAATGCAATTGCTTTAAACCCTTGTCTTATAAGGAACATTTGTATTCACAGAAGAGCATCATAGTAGTATGCTACTTACGCATGTAACTAAATCATATTTATACTGCTCCACGCGAATCACTTAGTGATCACAGAGTGAAAAATAATCTAAAACACGTAAAAGTTCTTGCAAAAAGAGCAGTGCATGCTTTATGCCATGTATTCTATATAGATTATTTGATGACCCCGAACGGTGTGCGAAGGTTCTGGCTCCACAAACTTCTCTTCAACAGTTTTTTTCCTGCTTTTGCTATTTTCTGTTCTAATTCTCAAGCAGTTATATTTTCTTTTGGTCATAAATTTTCCTTTCTATCGACTCTGTTCTTCATCTGACATTTTATAGATTAAAGCAATCAGCTGTGCGAACAATCGCATAGTATAATGTATACCTATAAAAGGGTGGCCCAAAAAAAAAAACGAATATTTTTGTTTGTGAAAATATGTTTGTTTATCATGTTTTAAGAGCCCCTCAAAAAATCAGCTCAAAAAAATTTTTTTAGAGGTCGCTCAAGATTTTTAAAAATTTCGAAAATCGTCAAAAATAGATATTTAAAAAATTTTTTTTTCTCGTTATTTTAACATTTTCTAGGTTGAAAAAAATCTCGATTCTGAAAATTTCAAATCGATATTTTAATTTCTAAAGGTCACTCATAATTAATTTAACTTTAAAAGTAGTGTACCTGACATGTTTTTGAGCGACCTCTAAAAATAAATATCAACGAACTAATAATTTTTTTATTGAATTTGATGAACAAAAGAATAGAAATAAATCACGAAACGCTTAAAAAATTTCTCGAGGCAAAATTTACTACCGCACTGTGACTATCAAATATTTATAATTTTTTAATTTTTTAAAATTTATGTGTCTCGTGATTTATTTCTATTCTTTTGTTCATCAAATTCAATAAAAAAAATTAATAGTTCGTTGACATTTATTTTTAGAGGTCCCTCGAAAACATAGGTACACTACTTTGAAAGTTAAAATAATTATGAGTGACCTTTAGAAATTAAAATATCGATTTCAAATTNAAGAGCCCCCTCATAAAATCAGCTCAAAAAATTTTTTTTTAGAGGTCGCTCAAGGTTTTTAAAAATTTCCAAAATCGTAAAAAATTGATTTTTCTCTCTTAATGTTTTTTTTCGTTATTTTATCATTTTCTAGCTTGAAAAAAATCTCGATTCTTAAAAACCGCATTGTGAGTATCAAATATTTATAATTTTTTAATTTTTTAAAATTTATGTGTCTCGTGATTTATTTCTATTCTTTTGTTAATCAAATTCAATAAAAAAAATTATTAGTTCGTTGACATTTATTTTTAGAGGTCCCTCGAAAACATAGGTACACTACTTTGAAAGTTAAAATAATTATGAGTGACCTTTAGAGATTAAAATATCGATTTGAAATTTTCAGAATCGAGATTTTTGCAACCTAGAAAATGATAAAATAATGAGAAAACAAATTTTTTTTTAAATTCAATTTTTGATGATTTTGGAAATTTTTAAATATCTTAAGCGACCTCTAAAAAAATTTTTTTTTGAGCTGATTTTTTGAGGAGGCTTTTAAAACATGATAAGTTAACATATTTTCACAAGAGACACAAAAAAAATATTCGTTTTTTTTTTTTGAGCCACCCTAACCTATATACTTACATGATAACGACTGCCAACTTACAAATAATAAACTTAGCATACTCGTGCGCTGTCGCCAAGTTTATGTGGAAATTCGAAGCATTTATGAACAAAATATAAGAGACTTTTTTTCTTTAGAAACTCAATTATTAACAAAAGACACTAATCGAACATGCAGAATACTCATTGGCGTTGAAGTTATAGGATTCCAATTGGGCACTGGCCCCTCGCATCTTCGTCTATGATTGACATATTTGTCAACTTAGAGGGTTTCTACTTGTACATAGATAAATCAGGGGCCTAAGTTTCATCATTATACATCAAACATCCTTAGAGATATTTCAGAAAATGTAATATTTTTTTCTAATATCAACATTTCGAAAACGAAACTACTAACTATGACCTACGATCATATGAAACGTTTGATTTTTTCTTTTTCAAATTTATTTACGATGTAGCAATTTTAAACTATGTTTCCATATTTTCTATGGTTATTTGTTATAATATTTGTACTGTATCAGTCTTCTTTAGATTCCTATATTTCTTTTTGTGTGAAGCTGTTAAAAATTATTTTGAGGATTTCTATTATATCATAAAAAATAATGCAATCGCCATTATGCAATTTATTTTTTCTTTCATTTATGTAAATTAAACTTGTGTAAATTTATTTATTTGTTTTTATAATATGTGAAGTTTTGAAAAATTTGGGGACTACTTTTGAAATTGGCGCATTTTCAAACCAAGGTCTATGCGTATGTTTTTTTTCTTGAGAGATATTTCCTGAAAGTTTGTACAGTTCCATATGAGACACCCTGTGTAACTTCATATTTCACCAGACATATTTCTCCTTCTACCACGTAAAAATAAACTAATTTAATTAACCAACTTGCTCAACAATTCTATGCACTGAGCGATCACATATTTTTTATCTCGTTCAAGAATTCCACCCAGCCGTTCTCCTGACGAGGCCCGTGACTCCGCAACAGTTGGTCACGTGATATCATCTGCGAGAGGCGAGGAGTCGACAGCCACGACCGGCGAACGTCACGAATTTCAGATTTTCAGACGCGAACCAGCGGAGATTAAAGACACAATTCAATTAAAGGTCTCTCACTGACGCCTCTTCAAGGAATTTGCATGAAACGTTCGCCTGGCTCGCTGGATTTGATCCCATCGTGACGGCATGGGGGAGGATATCGCGCATGAGGCGATTTGCTGATAGATGTCAACGGTGTTCATTCATACAAAATGTCTCCTAAAAATGCTTTTAAAATATTTAGTGTACATAAATTTACAACATTAGAACCACAGAAACGATGACTAAATGAATTCGTTATATGCATTGAGTTTGAACTTCAAAAAATGTTAGGTCTCTTAGACAAGTACCGAATAAGAAAATGTTTGTCGATTGATTTAACATTTATGTAAGAAATCACTTTTTATGACGAAATTTGAGAAAACATTCAAAGTTACACCCCGTATGGTTGCTGAGCGTAGGAATATTCCCGTTTCTGTGTCGACCGTCGAGCAGCGTATTCGTATCACTTCGGCCAGACGGACGGTGAAAAGAAATCAACAAAATGCAGCGTTATTTATTTGATATAATATGAATCAGAATGGAAGACTTAAAAAGGAGCTGGCAGCCATACGACTGACGTACGTCCAATTAGTATATGTTTAAAACCATCTGGATCTGGCTGAAATATCTAAGCTGACTGCTTCTGGCCGCTTCGTGACCATCTCGTCGCATCGATTTTGATCTTTTCGCTGGCCCATTGTCCCATCCGTCGGCATGCAAATGTCAGCAGTGGCGTTTTAGTCGAAGTTTGCCCAAAATCGGGAGATTTAAACAATATTTCTCATGGGGATCATTTCTAATTTACGGAAAGAAACCTAGATGGTGGCTATAAGACTGTAGCCCAAAATATCTAACTCTGTTGTTCTAACTGAAACCCTGAAAGCATTATAATGATTTAAAAATTATATTGTGCATAAAGGATTAATTTCTCAATCACAAAAAAGTAGACTATAAAATAAAGCATGATGTGACAAACTTAATAAAATATGGAAAGATTTTTCTGTGGTAGCTATTTTTACGTTATGGTTTTTGTCAAATTTGATGTTCGAACAACAAAAAATACAAGACATTTCTTTGAATCTGAGATCTGGGCGAGGTTCGGAACATTTTCAAAATTGCAAAAATGTTTAAAAAATTTAAAAAAATACCGATTTATCTGAGTTTTTTACTTATATCATAGAACCTATGCATTTTGGAAGGATATTGAAGAGGAAAAAAGTTTTAGAATTGAATTTTGCACAATATACTGTAAGTTAAAAATGTTAAAATTTATTACCGATGTTGCAAGATAGCAATAATAAATTGATGAAAAAAGGCAAAATAATCAAGTTTTTTGGATAATTTTTTAAAAATATTTTAATTGCCTCGAGGGCATTCTAATTTTGGTTAAAAAAACTTTAGAGTATAATAAAGCAACACACCAAATTTCATTAAAGTCGGTTCAATAGTTTTCGCAAAATAATTTTTTGAAAAAAATTTAGAAAAAATTTTTTCGAATTTTCAAAATATTGCACAGCCTCAAATAAAGCATCTCGATACTTGAAAATTTTTTCACATAGAAAAGACCGCTCAACCTTTCAAATAGCCACAGTAAATTTTTAAAGTTAATTTTTTTTTATTTTTAAACACTTCGACATTATCAATTTGGAATTTAGTTTTTTTCCAAAAATTATAATTTAAAGTACAATTTTTTCTTAATTTTATCTATATTTAACAAAAAAATTAATTTCCTAATATTTTTTTTTAATTGTTAGTTATTATTAATAAAAATTATTTAAATAATTGTAATAATTATAACTAAATACATTCATATTCAGAGTATTGAAATATATACGTAAACAAATTTTTTCATTAAAAAATGCAATAGCATAGGGTAAAATATACAGTATATTTTAAGCATAAATAATAAACTTTCTTTATAACAAAATATGTGCAAATGTACAGTTGGCATTACGATATTCGAATTGCTTGGCTCGCGAGACATCAGATTAAAAAAAAGATCGAAATTGGTCCCTTAGAAACCGAAATAATGCAATTTTTTTCGTACCTTCGCTTTTGAACCTCTGAATTCAGTCTCGGGGCAAAAGCCCCCTCCCCAACTTTTCGTGTTTTGAGTCACTTTTCGCGCGTGCAAGCGACAGCTTTTCCGCAGATTTATCTATGTTGCCCATAACTTATGGATATGAAAATTTTTTCCAGCTTAGAACTCGGAAAAACGAAGCCACTGGATCAAAAATTATTGCTAAAATTAATAAATTAACGGTAAATGTCGATAAAGTTTGACCGCTTATATCTCGAGAACCAATAAACGGAATTTAACTTTTGTTTTTTGAGTACTTTAAAACTATAAATTTTTGAAAGAAACAAACTAAATTGTAAATTGATAAGTGTAATCTTAATTGTTTAAAAATAAAATAAAGAGTGTTAACTTTACAAATTTACTGTGGCCACCCTATTCAACCGATTTAAATTTTTCAAAAACTATTTGAAAGATTGAGTAGTCTTTTCTATGTGAAAAAATTTTCAAGTATCTAATGCTTCATTTGAGGCTGTGTAACATTTTGAA
This sequence comes from Anoplophora glabripennis, assembly GCF_000390285.2. Lineage (NCBI taxonomy): Eukaryota > Metazoa > Arthropoda > Insecta > Coleoptera > Cerambycidae > Anoplophora > Anoplophora glabripennis. Next base: position 758,751 of record NW_019416698.1, on the reverse strand, counting down.
TAATGGAATATTTCCACAGATCCGCCCTGACCTCCAAATAAAAAAGTCCAGAGGATTCATATCCAGACTTCGTGCTGGCCATCCACCGTTCTGAAAAGTTGGTATGTAATAATTCACAAATTGCACGAGACGCATGGGGAGGAGTATTTGGGCACGGATTTGTAAAGGGACGTCTTCCAACAAATCCGGTAAGGCGTTTATTAAAAACTCTAAATAAGCAGCACCATTTAAACGTACAGGTCATACTATGGGACTGAGTAATCTGTCACCAAAAACACACCAAAAACACCACACTACACATTCACTGAAAACCGTTGCTGGAACCGAAATCTCTGTACAAAATGAGGATTTGCATCACACTAAGAGTGAATGTTGTGAAAATTTAGTCTTTAGTAAAACAGTATTCATCCGTAAAAAGCACCTTGCTTGTAAAATCCGGATCTTGTGTTATCTGATGTCGAAACCACTGGCAAAATTCCACACGGGGATGAAAATCATTGTTATTTAATGTCTGAACCCTCTGTACATGATAGGGGTGTAATAATTGTTCCCGTTGTACACGCCCTACGGTACTGTTAGTTTTATGCGCCGGCTAAGTAATACTGTAACACATAACGCACGTGCACAAGATGCACAGGGTCGGCTTACGTTTGTGGTTAATTTTCTTAACAGAAGTTTTTAGACCATTTGTTGTTTAATAAAAGTTGCTCATTTTCGTGCTCTTTATCACCCATTTCAACGAACGCATTATTTCAAAAACACCTTGTATAGGAGAAGTATGAAAATTTACGAAAAAAAAATAAATATTGAATAGAAATAATAGAAATTGTTAAGTCTTAATCGCAAATAACAACATTTTTGTTCCCATTAAACTTCTAATACAAAGAGCGTCACTTCAGCGGCATCCAAGGGGTGGCGTGGCCGTTTTTTCCGTTGGAGAACGTCGCGTTGGCTCGTAAACTAGATGGCCGCTTAAAATTAGTATATCTCCGCAATTAAACGCAAACGCGTGATACCGCTCGTTAAGTCGCACCATCTAACATGGACACTAGTCATATAAACACAAATTGATGGCTGGAATTAACCCGCAAAGGGGTGGATCTAATGAATTTCGCCGTGCCGGTCTCTTGCGCCGCGGTAATATACGTCGCGGGGCGAAGGAAGGTTATCTGGAATTGCCAAGGTGAGATAAAGGGGTGCGACAGACGTTTTTATGACTGGTACACGACCGACTTTATTAGGATATCGATGTGTAAATTTCGGCCGGCTCGGTTTGTCACGCAGGAAATATTCGATGGTGGCTTTACGCTTACAATGTAAGGCCTCACGTCTGACGCGTCGTCGCCTAGTGACGTCACTTCCAGTGGTGGACAGTGCCGCATTACGATTATATTGTTTTTACCTATTTTAAATATACATGACAGTTTTGTGACATGTGTTTATCATATATCAACACGTTAGAGTGTATGAAGTTTTATATGAAAAATGTCATGAAATTCTTCAGAGGACGAAATTAAAGTATTGTTGCCAGAAAAAAAATTTAAACTCTTGACAGATCTGCTATCTATCAGATAGTTGCCTTTTCAAGTCTGTTGAAGATGCAAAAAAACGCCTGGTAATAAAATTTTCTATCACACGCGCTCACTATAGGTCCTATAACGACTCGCACTTGTGATAGAAAATAGTATGTGCAACTCGTTCGGAAAAGTTTCCCTAACTCGTTACAAAATGTATACTATAATGCCTTTCATAGGCGTCTCAAAAAAAGTTTTCTGCTAAAGGTAAAAAATTATAATAATTTGTATATAATGTGTAGAAAATTTCTATTATATGTTCATTTGGTCAACAACATATTATAATTATTATTTATGCCCTCAAACAATTTTATTATATTGGTGGTACATTTCGTTTTGTTCCATTTCAAAAGGTCTCCAAAATGTCATGTTGTGATAATATTAGTAAACAAGATATCCCTCTTATTTCTCCCTTTCGCAATTGTAATATGAATGATTGATAGAAGGTGTCTATAAAAAATTAAAATTACCTGAATCACACCAAATTCCGCATTGCTGCACTGCACTGCTGGGCAATTTATCAACCACTTTTCAAGTGTTAGTTTAAGTCTATTACAATTTTTTTATAAAACCAGTATGTAATATTTTAAAATGTGTCCCATTAAATTAATTTGAACTTAATTTGGTATTTTGGAAGGAATCAATAAAATAAATTAAGCAACCCGTGTAACAAGACTAAAACAACAGCTTTGAAACCGAATTAGTTGAATAAAGAATATATTTTTTGAGTTACAAGCATGGCAGACAATTCGTAACTCTTTACATAATCTTTAAAATGACACAAAGAAAATCAGGGTTGTCATTTAAAAAAATTGCAATGACGTCGTATGTCCTGGTTGGGACTTCCTGTATATACTTTTTAGATAAAAATGTTTGCAACTTAAAGTATCAATGCATTCTTTTAAACAATTTTGTATTTGATTTACCAAATTTATTCCAAGCAAGTGATGCGTACTATATGATTTGTCTGTAAGTTGAATTTACATTAAAATATATATACTGTACTGTTTTAAAATTAATAATAATAATAATAAAATCCTATGCTAAAATTTATTATATTTAAAAAAAATTAACGCAGAACATTTTCTGCTATTTTGGAAAATCAACTACTACTTTGCCAATATTGCGAAAAGTACCAATGTTTGCAAGTTTTTTTTAGCTCAATGCATGCCTGTAAATTTTGAAATCGATCGGTCGAACCGTTTTCCTTTCCTGAATCGTCAAAGTTTTATAAAAAATTAAAGGAGCAGGTTTGTTGCTCCTTAAACACCAATTAATGATAAAGATGAAAGAATTTTTTTTGCGTTATTTTTCTCACAATTTCGCGTGAAATACTCATCAAATACCGAAAAAAGAAAAAAAATCAAAATTTTGAAAAAAACTCAAAATTTTTTTAAAATTTTTTGCGTCCTTTTTTTACAATTTTAATATTGAATATTTCAAATGTCAAGAATTTTTTTTTTAAATTTAGAAAAAGAGTTGAAAAATTGGATTTCTATTTTTTTGAGGCAGGTTAATTTTCTTTTTACTAAAAATTTTTTTTGATCACACTATTTAATCACAGCTCTAAAAACCATATACATAGTTATGTATTTGTAAAAAGAAAAAGTTCTACTTCTTTCTGCGAGTTTTACTAAACGTAGTATGTGTATTTATTTTTAATTTTTTTTATTAAAGATAATATCAGTTAAACTAAAAATAACCCTAATTAAAACTACTACTATTAATCAAATCATACTACTCATTTAAATAGAGGGTGATTTACTAAGAAGAATTTTGATAATTATAAAAGCTTTATAATCAGCAACTGTAGCGACTGTAGTTTTGACAAGCAGTGCTTTCAAGACGCCATCTATTTTCAATGATGCCTAAACTAATATATATTTTCTGTCACGTCACGAATGACATAGCCTTAGAAGCGTTGGAGCTTTGTAATATAGATATACAGATATAATAATGACAATGCTTATTTAAAAATATAATCCCAAAACTTTATTTTTTTTTAATAAATCTTGTTTATTGACAACCAACAACAAATTGATACGAACACAAATATCGATATCTAAACAAACTTAGATAACTTTAATTGTAGAATAAAATCAACTCAATTATTATATAATCGGTCTTAACATTGACTAATCTGTTTGAATAAACAATTAGATACCTTTATTTTACCCTATCACATAAATAAATGTTGTTTACTAGGTTACTTAAAATGCGATCAAGCAGTTGCTGTAATAAACTCTTTTATTTGTTGTTAAGCAGATAATGTCGAAGTAAAAATAAAATTATTTACAACTAATGTGAAATAAATAAGGATAAATAAATAAGTTTTCGAATAGGTATTTTTAAATAGCTCTCAATGACAGTTTCTTTACTCAACACTAAATTATAATCCACAAGACATATCAACATTCAGGATTAACAATAACAAGGATTTTTGACAAATTTCACTATCCTACCCGTTACAAAACATTCTAGTTTTCCCAAAACAACGTCAGCGTCTGAGATTATCTGAGCGTAGCAGGTATTTAGTCTCCGGCTTACTATAAATCACTTTTGTCAGCTTCACGATATTTATAAAAAGTCACATTATTCCAACAATCGCTGGGCATCTGTTGTCTTCATTAGCGGAGCGCGGATATCTTGATGTCGACCGAGTTTTAACGATGTTATATTTGCTAAACATCCCGGGAGTGGATGCAACAAATTGACAACTGGATGTTCTGCGCAATCATTCACTGTTAACGTTGGCTGATGACTCGCTTTTGACAGAGAGACCATGACATCAAAAACTACGCGTTTTTTTAGGAGCTGAACACAGAATAGAGTAGTTAAATGATTTCTTGATCTTCCAGTACGTTTGCCGTCGTTCGTAGCATACCTGCAATGTTGGTTGCGTGCTGTCCTCTGCCAGTACAGCTCTGAGGTTCGAACCCACTGTCGCAGAGCCCGATGATGATCTGCCAAACAACTTCTTTACTTTACTGTATTTGTAAAGGCTGTCCCACGAAGATTTTATCAATTAAAAAGTTTTTACATGTTTTAAAACCCGGTTTATGATAATTTAATGCACCTATGGAATTTTCAGGTGAACATTTTTCAGTTACCCCGTGCTATTGTTGGAGAGCCGGTTGTTTTTTCAGATTCCCCGTGGGGCCAGTGAATCACATATCGAATGGGAAACAGCATAACAAGATTAAACATAAAATAATCAAACATATGCACGATACATAATTTGGAGTTTTACTGCTATTAAAACAAACACGCTATTAATAGAAATTATTATAAAAACCATGAAACAAATTAAAATTAGAAGTATTCGACCGTAGAACACATGCCAAATCTTTGAACGTATCATGTTACAATCGTGCCGTAAATTATTTTTTACCGGCAGGAAAAAATGGGGAAATGGAAATAGCATTTTTGTATATCATTTGATGCGGCTTATAAATAGCTGCGGGTACTTGGATACCGACCGTTTTCATAGTTTTATTTTCCAAATTTTATATATAAATAATTACCAAGAATTTCTATAAATCCTACATAAAACTGTTTTATGAGTCGGGCTGATTTTTTAAACAGCTCTTATTTTCTGTAATCTCAAACAAATCATAAAGGATATTTTAAATTCGACTTTGAATACGTATCTTTTCTGCAACAACGCATAGTGGGATTCTATACTGGCAAATCAGTTTTTAAAGTGAACTATCAATTAAAACAGTACATAACCCGTTGTCCAAAAAAATAAGGTGAATTTGTTTAAAATCCCAAAGTAATCTTCACCAGATATAATGCATTTATGCTAACGTTTTTTCCAAGTCTCGAAACAGTCTGAAAAATACTTTTCCGATATGACCTTTAATGTTTTCGTTGATTCCGCTTTTATTTCCTCGACGGAGTGGTCTTTTGAGTTTAGGGAATAGCCAGAAATCACTCGGTGCTAAATCAGGCGAATACGGTGGTTGCGGAACTATATGAGTTGAATTTTTGGCGAAATTGTCTTGAATTAATTACCAACGCTGTTAGCCGTGCAAAAACCAAGTTGTCTGTCCATAATTCCAGCCTTTTGCGGCACAACGCCACGTAAATACGTTTTAAATACGTCACTGTTATTTTTATGACAAAATCTAAAGTCATTTTTAATTCTGAATTAGATGATATTGTAGACTATTGTAAAAAGGTTGGACGGAGCACGCTTTTTAGTTTAAGATTTGTGTGTTTGTAATAATGTCTAAAATAAAAGTAGGCTTCTGATATACATGTCATATTGTAATATTGTCAACAAATGTACAGTCCATTTTAAGTTCAATTTATTTACCACAAAACCAAACAAAGGTTTTTAGTTTGTTTTAGCTATCATTAAAATTTTTCTCTTTCAAAATATCTATTGGAGGAAGTGATAACAGTATAATACAACACAAAATATCCAACAATTATTTTTAATCAATAATTTAAAAAGTTGTACTTAATAAAAAAATAATACGAATTTATGAAATGTTTTATTATTTCTAATTAGTATTGGTATAATAGTAGGTAGTAAAAAAAATGTTGGATATTTTGTGCGGTATCGACTTTTATACTGTTATGACTTCATCCAGTAGATACCTATTTTGAAAGCGTTCAGAGCCGTACTCAGGAAAAATTTTAAATAATAGCTAAAACGAGCTAAAAATTTTTTAAGCGATTACAATAGTAATATCATCTAATTCAGAATTAAAAATGACTAGATTTTAGTCAACGACGTATTTAAAAAAATTATCCTGATGATGGCTCCTCGAAGACGAAACGTCGGACTGCAAAAATGTTGACGCCATTGTATAGAGCGAAAAAAGTGGCAATGTATATACGCAATTTATTTTAAGATTTTGCAAAATTTCAAGTTTTTCCGGATATCTCCGGAACTACCCGGAATTTTAAAATTTTCTAATCGGTATATTATTAGGTATAAAAAACAAAACTTTTTTTCTAATCTGAGCCACCCCGTATTTCTTACCGTTTCCTAGATCCTAACGCTATCCATCCTTATCTTGGAATTTTATCAAAATTAAAAAAAATAAGTACACTAATCGATCCTATGGAAAAAAAATATTTATTTTATTTATTCACTATTCGATTTATGTTTACAGCAATAATGTACAAAAATAAAGTTTTGGGACATTTTGTTTGTAGTTTTTCCGTACAATTGAATGGTGTATCAGTTTTTAATTTTTTTTAAATTTAAATAAATTATCGATAATTACTGAAAAATTCATTGTTGTGTAATTTTTTATTTTTTTTTTTTCATTTTTGAGCATGTTTTTGAACTGTGATAACAGATTTTTTTATTTTATTTATATAAACGAAAAAAAATAATCACCGGCAAAACTCTGTACGATGATTTTTCTAAGTCGAATTTTTTCTTTGAAAAGAAAGTGTTTCAGACCGGAAAAAATAAATATCAGAAAATTCTTGATTTTTTATCTAAAAAAAATTGTGATTTAAGACAGAAAAGTATAATTTCGAAAAGTTTCGTCAAAATTAAATTATTTTTGCGAAAATGAGAAATACAAAACGAAAAATAAGAAATAAACCTGTTTTTCGCATTTTTCTCGGAAATTTTGAGGTTATCTTAAAAAGTGACCTCTACAAAAGTTGTAGATTTTTGCATGATCTACAACTTTAGCATTTGATACTTTTTTGATTGACGTCAACTTTCGCCAAAAATCCCAAATCAACCCTCAGCCACCCCTGCTCACGCATTTATTTATTTTTTTTCATTTATTATAATCCCGATTATCATTTCCACTTAAAGTCCAGGTAACAATTTTCTTTTTTTCTCTCTAAATGAGTTACTTCGATCGGTCTAAAATCCGCAGATTTTAACTAATTGTAAGTACCTAATTCCTTATTTTTTTTTATACACAGGGTTATTTCACATTTAGATTATTATAAGTTTGAAAGTAATTACATAAGCGAAAAGTAAATCTTACACATTTCTAGACTGTTTAATATTAAATTTTATGAATGGTAAATATTAAATAAAATATTGTTGCTACACATGCGCTGAAATAAATAAGAACATTTTATCATTAACATGCTTTCATCGGTTACCAATTAACTTGTGTAATTGATTAACAGGAAACGCACCTATTTATGTTTAATATTAATTAATTCTAATTGAACGAAACTTATTTGATATTACCTCGCATCAACGTGTATGTTGTTATTCTGTGCAAAGACTAAAACACAAACTTGACTGAAGCTTTTTACTGTAAATTATTTTTTTTCATATTAAAATATCTAAATGCTCGTATATACACCATTTATAAAAAAGCTTAGCTTTGCTAGAGGTTAAGTTATCATGCTTGATCTTAATGTAACTAGCATAAATGTAAACTCTATTCAAAACCACCTTTACAACTTTTATAAAAATAAATTGTTTTTTCAGTGTAGTTTTCATTTCACACGCTCTGTAAAAGTCATTGATGCACTATGCGACACAAGCAAAAAATCAAACAATTGCAATGATGCTATTTATTAACAAGCTGCTACTGTTGTTGCTTTAACTAAATCAGAAATATCACTGGTTTTAAGAATGCAGTAAAAATATTTAAGCATTTTGCAAGCGATATTTTTTAACAATTAAATGGTCAATAGTTTTGTAGATCGCAGTTCATTGTTTACTCAAACAGATACAATATTTCAACGAAGAGTATTTTTTATCTACAAAGTGTCGTGTTTTAATAAGATACAAAAGTAAAAGTAATAATCCTCCGAGGAATCCGCCGTATCGGAAGAATCATAACTCTCGTTCGAGAATTGGCAGTAGCCGTGTCTGCTTAAAAGATAAGCAAGCGCCAGAAGCGACACTTTATTTATTTGAAATAGTTTCCTAACCATTAACATATGGCGACCATACTTCATAAATTACCGAAGATTATAAAATAACAATAATAGTCTATATTTTCATATATCCACTAAATAAATAGTCCATAAACGCGAGTGTTTATGGCCCGCTTCTACAAGCCAGTTTTCAGAAACTAATCGTGTAAATATTATGACAAAATACAAGTGATTCCGTTGTGCGATGCTCGCTGACTGTAAAATATATTTTATTGTCACCAGGCAGAACGTTAATGTGTCGCACATGGCGTATCGGCGTCGAACGCCGTCATATTTTATAATAGGGCCAGTCTACGGACCTATTGATTATGGTTAATGACATGGTAAATTAATTTACTACATCGCGTCCCGCCATAAAAAAGGCAACATATGTCCGAAAACTGCTGGTGGATGTTCGATTTTAATTTAAACATTTCCGAACGAAACTATAAAATATATTTTGTTGTCGGGATGGAATAAATAAATTACTTTTGCACGGTTTGGCTGGTATGACGAATGGTTGTTTGTGCATTGCTGGGAAAATAATACTATTACGACCAACAAATGTAAGTATACAATTTACAAGATATACTGATTATTGAGATGTCTAAATCCACACTGAGAAAATTATTATCAATAACACTTAATTGTTTATTATCTATGTACGAGTAGAATAATACATAATAGTTTACATTTAAATTATTATAAGTTTGAAATAGTTAGTTTAAATTAAATAAAGATAAAGTAAATTTTAACATTTCAAGAGTATTTAATGTCAGACTTTATGAAAGGTAAATATTAAATAAAATGTTAATACTTACTACAAATTCACTGAAATAAATCAAAATATGTTTATTTCATATTAATATGCCTTTATCAGTTACCAGCAAGCTTATTGAACTGGTTAAGAAGATATTTGCAAAGGAAAGCGCAAGTCCGATACTACTACAAACTGAAGCAAGCTCATACAAGCTTGTCCATATCTATGAAAGTAATCAAACGAATCAATAATTATACAGGGTGTTTTAGAAAAACCTCCCGTAAATTCAGAGGGTGACAGTACGACAAAAAATAAGAATTTTTTGTCTTATGAACTATATTATGTCTATCTCCTCTTGTTTTCGAGATACAAAGTGACAAAATAAAATTTTTTAAATAGAATTTGTACGAAAATTTCCAAACGGAGCGAAATATTTTTATGAAATTTGGTATTCCGGGGTTTTTAAGGACGCCAAATACGCTGGTCTAATTATTTTTTGTATATTTTATAGAGGGCGCTAGATATGCTACATTCGTATTACATTTTAAGTTCTAATTTTTTTGAGGTTAGGTTTTTTAGCATCCGGGCTCCAATTTCTAATGCACAATTTTATTTTCTAAAAAAAATGTACTCTTGTTAGAACTTCCTACTGTGAACGGTTTTCGAGAAAAAAGGCTTCTAATTGAACTCTTACAATATTACCGTGTAGAAAATAAGTGACTTTTCTCAAAGCAGGCTTATGTCAAAACTTATTGGTGGATGTCTCATAAACAACGCACACATTCTCAGTAATATTTTAAACTCTAATTAACTTTATATCAAAATTTTAGTGACTGTAATAATTAGTTATTACTAACTACAATCACTAACAATCATTATAATTTTGATATAAAGTTAATTAGAGTTTAAAATATAACTAGAATGTATGCGTTGTTTATGAGACATCCATCAATAAGTTTTGATATAAGCCTACTTTGAGAAAAGTCACTTTCTTCACCGTAATATTGTACGAGTTCAATTAAAAGCGTTTTTTCTCGAAAACCGTTCACTTAGGTAGTTCTAACAAGAGTACATTATTTTTAGAAAATAAAATTGTACCTTAGAAATTGGAGCCTGAATAGTAAAAAAACTAACCTTAAAAAAATTAGATCCTTAAATGTAATAGGAATGTAGTGTAACTAGCGTCCTCTATGAAATATACAAAAAATAATTAGACCAGCGTATTTGGCGTCCTTAAAAACCGCGTAATACCAAATTTCATAAAAATATTTTGTACCGTTTGGAAATTTTCGTAAAAATTCTATTTAAAAAAAATTATTTTGTCGCTCTGTATCTCGAAAATAAGAGGACATAGACATATAGTTCATAAGACAAAAAATTCTTATTTTTTGTCGTACTATCACCCCCTGAATTTACCGGAGGTCTTTCTGAAACACTGTGTATACAGTGTGTTTCTTAAGTGGAGGCCAAAAGTCCTGGAGCGTATTCTGTGGTCAAAAATGAAGGTTTTTTGTTATATAAATGTGGGGCCTTAGCACAGCCATTGTCCAGTTACAGTGCGGCAAAAATTAAAAATTATTTGATCGAGTGCATTTTTACACAGATCAAATAAATTTTGTTGTCAATCGGTTTGGAATATAAAAAAGTGTAAAGAAACAAAAAGTGAAGTGAATACAATGGCACATATGATGATCTATTTTATTTGTAATATTATACAGGGTGATAATATTTTTTTGGCAAATAATGATCGATGATACCCACACCTCCGCCACTGGCAAGTTTCTAAAGACGGTAATTTTTTGTTTCGTACCTATTGTCATACTAAATATGCACACAGAATTCGGTTAAATTATCTCAAGCGGTTTAGAAATTAAAAATTAAAAACTTTTTTTTTAGATTTATATAATAAAAAACCCTTATTTTTGGCCACAGAATACGCCCCTGGATTTTTCACCTCTACTTAAAAAACACATAAAAACATAGTTATTATATTTTGTGAAGGGTTTCTGTTATTGTTTGTAAATTATTCTGTTTAATAGCATATATGGTGGATGAAGCAAGCAAGAAAAACTGGAAAATTAATAAAGTATTTCTGATTATCCCAAAAATACCAATGAGCTTCCTTGCATTCTGTAAAAAATTATTAAAAATTTTAAAATTGATGAAACACGTTTAATCACTTTATGCTAATATTTTTAGCCTAATTATTATTTAAAAAAATCTGGGAATGTCCCTATTACAATTATGTGATCGATAATAGGCCAGACAATGCAAGCATGTATAATGTATAAATGTATATATTTAAAACGAACCCCCTGTTCTAATTATAAAGGCGGTAGAATCTGGAAATAGACATTAATTAAAGAAAAAGATTTATCCTTACGTCAAAAATAGCCCACGCCGACGCCTATCTGATAAAATCAAAGGTAATAAAATGCGGACATGTTTAGGAGCTAGGCCTTCTAGATTGGGATCAGATAGGGCCTCCTATATCTAGTAATGGATGAGTTAAGAATATGGAGGTCTATTACTTAATGTGGTGTGCATTAGCCTGCATGTAAACACGCTAAAAATAGAGTTGATTTACAACTTCATTGTACGGGTGAATGTTGCGTTCAAGTAACACAGACCGGCCATCGTTTCGATTGTTTATCTTTCGATACTGGACTTACACGAGATAACGTGTAACAAACGCCAAAGCTCGAGCTGGAGACAGACGTGGTGGTGCTGGATATCAACTGTACGCTCCGAGCTTTGCTATAATTTTCTCAAACAGAAACAAAAAACTTGTTCTCTGTGTTAAAAAACATATCTCGCGTGGGAAAATAAGAGAGTGTTATTTCAGTGTGAAGTTTGACACTATTTTTTAAGGTGCATATTTTCGATCTTGTTTATTGCGTTGAAAAAATGTGCGAAAAAAATCCATTGACATATAACCCGTCACTTGGTCATAGCAGATCTATACATTACGATAATCCCAGACAAAATTTATATTAGATAAAATAAATTAGACACTTAGATTCTGCCTTTGCCGTTGGAAGTCGTTTCTGTCACCAGGTTGATATACAAAATGTTTAATGACGAACGAATGAGAGACAACTCTTGATACTTGTAAAGGAATTTGTTATTAATGATCTATAATTTAAAACATAAAAATGATAATGTAACTTTAGGTGTCACGAATAATAATACCCGTGAACTTTTGTCTGATTTGCTTAATAGATACAGTTTAATAGCGATAATTTATAACAAGTCAAATCATTGTTTAAACTTGGCAACGCTGGCAACGTTGGACTGTATGATTATACTCCAATGCCAAAGTAGTAGACAGTAGAATAAACCAGGTCACAATTTTTACTGTTTCTTAATCTGATAAAATAATTACATACGTGTATTCTCTGCATGAAAATTGTAACGTGCCCTTAATTTCCCATATTGTTCCGATATGTTCAGTCTGCATTTGGAATGTTCTATTATCTTATTTCTTTGTTTGCTTATCGTTTACAAAAAGAAAGACAACTTAGATTGCATGGTTTGATTTTTTTAAGTAAATCCCGTTCTGTCCCAGTTTCCAGTTGATGTGTGTTAGTGCGTGTCATAAGCGTATAAGTGGGAAAGACGCGACTTGATAAGATTATTTGGAAAAAGTTTTAAATTAGTTTGAATTGGCTTTAATAAGTGTTGTTAATCAGGGTAGACCGAATTTGACAAATCAAGAATGTTCCAAAATTGACACATCTGTTTATTGTCTTATATTTAGTCATTTTTAGAATCCTCTAAACTGATACGCTCATGGAATTTCCTGCATGTCTTACCCATCGCACTGTACTACATACGGAAAAGTCATTCCCTACTATTTTGACACTGAAGAACCTGTAGTTCTCTTTTTTCAGGACGATATTGAGTCAGCTTCGAGTTGAACGCAATTTGTGACCAAAATGTTTTTAAAAACATCCTTTCCATCAAAAGCTCCTTCTCAGAACCCATATTTACGGCTCAATTATATCAGTTATTAATGTCTCCAGGATGCCATAAACAAAGGACCAAGCAGCCCGATGGCCCAAATTAATTATGATTTTTTTTCAGTCCCCAGCACAAGATCCGATAATATAATTTTTTATATCGGGTTTATAATTTCATTATCTCGTCCATATTTTTTCCAGCCTTTCTAAATGCCAGTCAATTAGCGGGGAATAAGAGCACTGCAAAGGTTTTTACGGTCTAAAAATGATAATTCGAGGCCTTGGCATACCACCAATGCCAACATTTTGATAAATAACTCGTCCACGTATCCATTTCAGGTATAGATTTTATGGGACCGCTACCAATAAAAACGAACCAGCAGCCGAGTATTACAAAAGACCTTTTATTTAATTACTATAAATTAAATGTTACATCTTCGGACGGCGTACTAATTGAACAATATAGGAGTCCAAGTACAGCGAATGTCGCAATCGAATTTGAATCGGATAATGGGCAAATATAGCCGTTAGTGGGGTCTGGTCCCAATAAGGATCATCGAGCGCGAGCTCCGAGGGATCGGTCAATGAAAATCGCCGGACGCGGTCCATTAAAAAGTTTCATAGTTTACCCTTACCAATAATCATCACACAGTGGCGCAACATTATACCGGGTTCAAGTAAATAAAATAAAGTAAAGTGAAAATTCTTCTTTCGATTTATTGCACATACCTCAAATAATTCAGTTTCTCAGTTCAAGAATATCTAGCACGGATGTCTTGTACACCACAGTTCCTAAATACAAAAATCGATGGGATTCAAGTCGGGCGTTCGAGAAGGTCAAAATTGAGGTCCACCACAGACAATCCAACGGTTTGTTTAAATATTGTCGTGTTTTTACACTAAAATTTCGATAGAATAGATAGAATTTAAGAAATACTTCTTTGAGGAAGTGATTTTATCGCACTTTCAATCTACACATTTAGAGAAAACTGTTGTTGATACATCAGCGTCGGCTAAAGCATGTGAATTTTCTTCTGTCCCATGTGTGGTTATTATGAGAATTAATTATCGACTTTCAAATGGCCCCCGTCTGCAAACAAGATCTATAGCAAAAACTCATGATTATGACCAATTTTTCCCGGAATCCATTGACAAAATGCAAGATGATAGCCCCCAATCGTTGGACCTATGTGAAAGTGATATGAAACTTGTTCATTTAAGATTGCCCTTACTGTCATGTGGTTGATATTTAACTGCAAAATAATTTTTCTAGTGGTGGTGGTGGTTGTGGTGGTTCTGGTGATGATGGCTAGCTTCCTCATCAATCAAATTCTGTTCTGTTTCTTCCAAGGAAACTACTCTAAATCCATATCACTCAGTCTGGTGCACTGAAAGAAATGCGCTTCTATTAAAAATGATGACAAATTGCTCCCAAAACTGTCCAGTTTATTTTCTTAGTAACGAAGCACCTATATTTTCTTGTATTACATGAGAATTTGCACTATAACCCTTCCACCTTAAGAATGAAGCATTCTTCTTCTAATTCTATTTCCTCTGGTTGATTGATTTTACTCGTTAGCCTTCTGTTTCTCCATCATATGTAAAGCGGTTTCTAATAGGGCACACAAGATAATAATTTTTAAAATTTAGACAAGATTTACATTTGAAAAAACAAAACAATTAGAAACCTTAAAACAGTTAGACACTTACATAATTTTCCACTTCACACAATGCGATGTGATCATGTGTCCCACAAAACATGTGCCTATACTGTTTATTTTCATCAAATTAGAAGTGTAATAGTCGATGCACAGCGGACTGTCAGAAATTTTACGATCATAACCGATTATGCACCGAGAGGTGACGATCACTTAACCATTATAAGACGCGTTTTACACGTTAAAAACGGAAACATAATCATTATGAAAACGAATAATTCTGTTAATACACTTGTTATATACAAATTCGGATACTAGTCTTTATACAACAAATCTTCCCTACTATACAATTGTAATATAAAGCCTATAACACATAATAATGTATAAGTAATTTATTATAACCTTTATTTCATAGATGCATAAGGTGTATTAAGCACCTTCCAGTTAAACTCATTGGATAATGAGTATGGAGATGAGTGATTGAGTAAATAAAAGTTGTTTATTTGTTATAAAAGTTTTAATATGCGCTATACACAATATTCTAGAGAAACATTTTAATAAGCCCATTTCTTTTACTGTGTCGATGTAGGTGTTCATGTTGAGTATAGTGCTGTGTATAGTACTACAATCATTTGTTTTGCTGAAAAACTGCTGCAATTACAAAAAAGAAATAGAACAGATCAATAAAGAAAGCTATATAAAAACATGTTTTTAAATTATATGTTGGCGTTGGCAAAAATGTTGCTCCAGAAAATACTTGTAAAATTGGTTTCCTTTCCTTAACAGGAAATACCAGGTCTCTGCGTCAAACGATCACCCTGTAGACATGCGTGCGGCTCGCGCCCGATAGTGAACCTTCGCGAAGAACAAACACGGGGTTAAATCTGTTAAAATTGCGACGGCCACAAGCGGAAACAGTTCTAACCGCGGCACGCGAGCCTCCAGGCCGAATGATAAGCAAATGCTCGAAAATATTTCACGGTTTTTATGACAGTCGTCCGGAAATGGCATTCATAACTGCCCTCCCTGTTTACCCGAGAAATCCAAATAAGAGCGAGATTTTCATAAAATTTATAACCGGTCCCGCTTTTAATGTGTCGCTTTCGTGCTCATTAGACTCGCAAATGGGAATTTTTGAATTATGTCGGACGTAATGAGGCAAAGGGAGAATTTATAAGGCCATTTGACACTTTGTCACAACCTACGAGAGACATACACATTTTTTTTTGTTGAAAATCGACTTTTCTAGGAAGGAAGACTAAAGAATTCTTTTCTTTTGAATCTAGAACCTTTTTTGGAACTTTGGTGTTTCAATATTTTTTTCTTAGGGTCTGCACTTACTATACCTGAGTTAGATTAATAGATACAGTTATTTTTGTCACAACTTCACACTTTATATGATTAAATATACCTGCTACAACGTAACGGAATCAGCAAAACTGTTTTGGTAAGAACAATAATACAATTTATCAAAAACTTGGCGACCGACACGATTTTCCAACAAAATCTAAACAAACCAACTCCTTGCCATAGCAGCGTATCTAATCTTAACATCTAGATCTTAGTTTCCTTTCTCAAAGCTCATGTTATAGTGCAAACAGGTGCCCACGCTGTATAATTAAGGGGTTTAACAAAATGAAACTAATTTTTGCCTCCCATAACATTTCATTATCATGTAGATGAATTTTCATCTTTATTGTTAACTAATAGGAACAGGCCGTAAACAACAGCTGTTGGCATATGGCGCTTGGATCGGTTTATTACGTTTTTCCTTAATAAATAAGCCATTAAAAATGTACAGACGCAAAGTACTTTGATCTTGTACGGAGAAAAGTGAGGCGAGCTTTGCTATAAAATTAATATTAAATACTTTGGGTGCCTTATGACCAACAGTACATACTGTAATGACAGAGAGATTACGTGATGTTACACCAACTGTTCAAAATTTTGTCCACCGACTCGAAAACATATTTGTTGCTTCTTCTTCTTGCTTTAGACCGCGCAAATCGTTATATTGAGAAGAAAGGGGACTATTTTAAAGAAAATATATCGGTTTCGGCAAAAAACTTTTTGTTTTTAATTTTAAAAAGTCCCGTTTACTTTGCAATACACCTTAAATTATTAATAGTTTTCTTCATAAGAAAAACTGAGAGAGTTTAAGTGAGGAAACCGCGGTGGCTATTTTACTAATTCTCTTTGTCTAAGACTGATATAAACAATAAATCATGGTAATAAGAGCACTATGAACACCACGGTAATACTGAATAATTAGGCAAATAATGTAATATACATTTTAATAAGCAAACTACAGTCGTACAGCTACGTAGTACTCTTAAATGTAACAACTTCAAGCATTGTTTTCTCGAAACTTATAAACATTTTATAGTAATAAGTACAAACAAAGTTTTTTGGGTAAGTTGGAGTAGAAACATCCTGTATAGGCCGTCGGATGCGTGCACGAAAATAACGTTAAATTGGAAATAAAAGCAAAGCAGTTAATTTTATAGCAGTTGAAAACGTCTTAAGTTAATTCTCTTTTAATAGGTGTAGTGTCCATTAGCGAATTTTATTAAGTTGCAGTTAATCGTTTAATTTGAGTAAAAAAGGGGTTAGTTGCATTAAGATCGCACCGGTACGTTTAAGGAAACCGTGAAAGCGTTTGCTCCAGATAAGAGAACAAATTGCTCTGTCGGCAAAACTGAAAGCAGAAAAACGTACTCTCGACTGCTGCTTAAGAATAGAAATGGAGACCCCGTTTCTTCTAACAAATCGTGTAGATGTCGCTACGCAAAAAACGTTTGTAGTAGAAATTGTACTACTGTTTCATTCATAATATTCGGAAATTTTTATAGCTACAAGGACGAACTAATCACCCTATGAGGTCATAGAGAAAAAAGCTAATAAAAATTTGTTTAAACCTGTTTTGGAACTGCTGAAATAAATGTATTTTATCGCGGCGAGTATTTACAAAAAAATCTGTCACACTTTTTACAAGTTTGTGGGTTTCTTATGAAGCCGGACTGTATTCGAAAATACCCACAGAGCTTGTCAAATGTGTGCAAGTGCAAAGAGTTTTAGATCCCGTCGAAGAAGATCCGCACCAGAAATATCGCACAGCAAATAAATATTTCGTATCCTGTTGTATAGCGGACATTACTAGAAGCTCAGTTGTACCCACTTCATCTTCAACGTGTTCAAGCGCTTACTCCTGAGGATTTTCCACTACGTCTAGGTTTTTGCGAATGGTTGCTTCAGGAACATGCAAGAAATCCTCAATTTACAGCGCAAGTACTTGTTACAGATGAAGCATGTTTCAGTCGAAATGGTGTACGTAACTCACCACTGGACCGTAAAAAATATATTTTGTTTGGAGATGCAATATTCTGCACGTATTTAGAGGTTAATTTTATTACATTTTATTTTTACTAAATTGCCGTATGTTTATCACATACATACAACACATGTCGGAACAAAAACGGGTCTACTTTCTGTTCTTTGCAATGTGAAACATACGCAACCCCACTGTTCGATTTCTAGTCTTAATTTCGAATTGCGCACACTCCTTTTTAATCCACCATATTACGAATTTAGTTTTATGGTGGTATAAATCAGGGTAATAAAATGAAATTAACACATGTTTGGCATGAATTCACAATCGCATTAATTTATATTTCATAGCGGACGGGTTATCATTCGTAATTTACGTCCGAATAATGGAAAATATCGATCCGGATCGGACGTACCGACCGAAATGAATATTTAATAATAAAAATCGGCGTAGTCGGTGCCCATTTGGGCAGCACGGGAAGTGCTTTTCCATTAAGTAATTAACCGCGTGGATTTGGAAGTGATTTACAAGCGCGCCACATAACATATTTTTCCAGAGCGACGCACCATAACCGCCAATTTATTACATACTAATTATTTCCATCATTTTTATTGAACTTTGACACGGAAAAAGGACCGGTACGTCCAGAGATCCATTAGTTACATGTTTGGGGTAAATCTAAATTCTCTAGGGTGATTCCTATTTCATTCAAATACACAGCTTTCTGTAGGAGTCCCGCAAGGATCATATTTAGCACCACTATTGACTTTTGCCCACTTGTAGATTGTCATATAAGATAAGATAAGATAAGATAAGAGTACATCTTCGATCCCTTCATTCGCTCTTCTTTTATAACCGATCGGTCTGTACTTTTGAAACGTGCTTCGTGATTAACCCAAATCAACTTTCTATTCATTCCAATACACTTTTCGTTATACATTTTACAGCGCAATGACAAAGCACGGTTTCACGTTACAAACAAACGGAGACGAATTAAATTACTAAACGTTTCAAACTTCCATTCCGTGGAGGACAAAGCGTGGCCGACCATTTTTAAAAACGCCTGCAATTAGAGCAAAGTAAACAAGATGAAATATCGGAGTCGTCACAGGAGAGCCGTCGGTAAAAGGTCTCCCTGCATTACCGACAACACGACAGACAGTCATTACCCGGAATGATTAAGCTAATTGCAGTCCGGAGTCCGGACTTTTTAAAGCCCCGTGCATGCCTACACTCGTTACGGGTGGTGTCCAGGGAAAAACTACGCCGTTTTGATTGCCGATTGTTGCGAACTTAATTCGAACTAATTCATTAAATGGATGCAACACGAAAATAAGGGGAACTCTTATTTTATATAAAATGACGATGATCCCTTGATATATCGAACTATACCACGAATAATTCTTCATACTAATTCAGTCAGTTGTAACTAGTATACAGGGTGTGGGGTGTATAATCTATAAAAATTAAACTATAGCTTCCTGACGATAGTTGTAATAGAAAAGTCTTATATGAAAAAGTTCTATTTTTGCGTTTTTTTGTAAATTAAAGTTCAATCACTTCATTGGAGTTAGATCGGGTGACCGAGGTGGCCACGGCACAGGACCAAAGCGTTCAATCCATCGCTGAGGAAACGTTTCATTCAAAAGTGTCGTTACTTCTCGAATACTGTGTGGAAGAGCCCCATCTTGAAGATAAAACGTGTGTGCCCGAACTTGTAATGCCACATAGTCCAAAATAACTCAGGCAAACGGTTCTCTAAAAAATCAGCATATGTTGGTCTATTTAGTCGTCCTTCAAAAAAATAGGAACCCACAAGTACATCGCCTATTATGCCAGTCCAAACATTTACCGAGAACCGATGTTGAAAATGAGATTCTATAATCGCGAGAGGATTTTCAACGGCCCATATGTGCATATTATGGAGATTCGCTTCATCACGGGTAAATGTCGTCTCATTTGTTACACAAACATAAGCAGGAAAGTCTACTTGATTGGCACATTGCCGTAAAATCATCTGCAAAAACGCATTCGTTGATCACAATCCGGGGGTAAAATCTGTTGAACTGGTTGCAGATGATAGGGGTACAACAGCTGACGCCTTAAGATGCGATGTACGGTACGAGGTTCCTACTTGGTGTGCGAGTCGTCGAGTACTAATTGTGGGGTCTTCGTCAAGATTTTCCAACACTGCATCTTCAACATTAAGGTTCATTTGCTAACCACGTCCTTCTCCTCGAGAAATAACACTTCCCGTATCTCGGAGCCGCTGAACGCAGTGTAGGATTGTATTTGCACATGGGGGGTGACGTTGTGGCCATCGTTCCCGGTCGCCGCGAGCGGATTTTCTCCGGCTGCACCATACACTAACACCATATCAACACGTTCGGAAATAGTAAATGCATTGCTTTCTCGGTTCATTGTAAAACTAGTTTGTGCACAAACTAAAAAATTTAAAATTAAGCTAAGTAAGAAATAAGAATCTCGTTTTTAATGTAATCGGCACGCTATTCTTATTTTTCACTTCTTTATAAAAATTACACTATCACTATTGTGGAATTACAAAATAAAAACTTTTACCTGGAATCTTTCACTTTTTAATACTGATGGATCAATGGACGATCCTTAATATTTAATAATTAAGTGAATAATGAATTCAATACAAATACAAAATCAGTTGACTGCACAAATTTGTTGACAATGTAACCTAACCTTCTTTTAGTGTTACTAGTATTAGATTATACCGACTTAAATTATAAGGTGGCATCTTGCAAATGAACTTTAATTTACAAAAAAAACGTGAAGATAGAAATTTTTCGTATAAGAGTTTCCTATTACAAATATCATCAGGAAGCTGTAGATTAATTTTTATAAGTTATACACGCTACACCCTGTATTGTTGTGATGACGGTGTTATCAATTATATACTTTTTTCTTATTTTTTACAGTCTGTTACAATTGCATTGGTACAACGTCAATTGTAATCATGCTCAAATTTAAGCTCAAACCTTGAACTTATACCATAGTAGTCTTGTAAATGATAAGCGAAAAACACTTTTTGAAGTAATGATCCAATCCCTGGAAAATATGAAAATGTAGGGACTGTAGCGTGATGTGAGATACTAAACGGGAGAGTGTGGAAAAGCGGCATTCTAAATCGCACGCCGTCTATTTCATAATACTGGGAAGAGTCACGTGATAGTCTTGTATTCTAACACCTCTTTATTAGCCGGCACTAAATTTACACACGAATATAAACAAGTTTAACATTCCACGCCGAAAGTAATGCACGTTATGTGTCGATCTCATTTAGAGATACTGATTTACAGGTAGAATATATCCGTTTTGCGAAAAAAATTTATAATACGTCATTAAATTAAATGGTGGATATTAATTCGAGATGTAATAATGTTTACAAGGAGAAGGAAAACAGACTCCTGCGATTTTTCTTTCGGGAGCGCTTTAAAATTGGGATTAATCACTGGTAAGTATATTTACAAAGGAATCTTTTCAGGTTCCTAATGAAACTGTATCCGAGAATGATTCGAAATAAATCTGATCAGCGGAGAGGGAGACCTCCCGAGATCCAATGGAATTATATTTTCGTTTGATGAATCTGATTTCAATAAACTCGTTTATTTGCCTCCCTTCTGCATTATGGAGGCGTATTTTGCCGGGGATTTTGGAACCAAAGTCGTACGGAAATAGCTTTTATACATTTAAATACAAGCAGTAAGACGTAAAATACAAAATCATAACACGCCATCCCCACGTACAAGTTTTTGAAAAATTAGGGTGTTGATAGCTTTATTGGACACCAATAGAAAACTCTATTTAGAAAAAATACTAATTTTACTCACCCAATTTTCATAATTAATATAAGGGAGCAGCTATACTAACCTGAAAAAAAAAAATAAAAATATATTAGATCGGAATATCATTATATCCTATTTATTTATAGATATACAAGACAAGACAAAATTACACCAATGCATGGAATACCTTTGAAGTAAAAAAAAAATGAAAATACCGGATAGAAGAAAAATTAGCATGTTGCATTATAAGTAACGGTACGAATAATATGTACAGAATGGCCAAATGAAAACGAAACAGAGCCATTTTCAAGAACTGCGTTAAGATTGTAGAAAAACGCTCAGACCCGTCGATGTTAGATTAAAGGGGGACATTCTTTGCTGGTATTTTTGACTCCGCCACTTTCATCCCCAAGCTAGGGTAAGCATCATCCCAAAATATTTAAATGGCATTGGGGGTTGAGTAATATTTCTTTTGTGTGTTCTTACAATTCTCTTTACAACAGACTTTAAATTTTATAATTCCGCCCAATACTTTGAAAAAAAATTACATTTTAAAATTTAAATTATGTTTAGTTGTTTAATTATTGTTAGTTGATTAAATGTTCAAACTGATGACCGCTCGCTTCCATACGAAAATAAAGAAACGTTCCCGCACATTCCGAAGCATTTCCGGAGTGATTCGACGGCATTCGTCGACGATTCTTTGACGCAAATCTTCCAGCGCCGCTGGCTGTGGTTTATAGATTTTACTTTGTAGGTATCCCCACAAAAAGAAGTCAAGGGACGATAAATCCGGTGATCGTGGAGGCCGCTCAATGCAGCCTCTTCTCCCAATCCAATTCCGTAGAAAACGTTGGTCCAAATACTGACGGACAATTAACGCATAATGCGGAGGAGCACCGTCCTGTTGAAAAATCAAATGATCATCATACTCTGGAACATTTTCAATAATATCAGTCAAGGCAGGGTCAATAGCGTCTTCCAGTAATTGCAAATACATTTGGCCAGTCGAATTACCAGGCAGAAAAAAAGGACCTACCAGCCGGTCACTGAAAATTCCAGCCTATACATTTAATTTTTCCGGTTGATTTGTATGCACCTCGTGAAAAACTCTTAGGTGACGATTTACCGTCCCGTTTAAGAAAAAACTGCATTCATCAGAAAAACAGATGTTAAAAAGGAACTGTGGATCGTTCCCTGCTCGCTCACTCATTATTTCGCAAAATTGCAAACGGCGGTCATAATCATCCTCATGAAGTTCCTGGACTAAATGTATTTTGAATAGATGGAATTTATTCTTCTTCAAAATGGTTTGTATGCTAGTTCGATTGATCCCAGACACAGATGCCAGCTGCCTCGTACTTAATGTAGGATCAAGATGAACTTATCCCAAAACTGCAACTTCACTAGCTTCATTAACTATAGGTTTTTCAACTTCTCGTTTTTATTGGCTACGTTCCCTGTCTCTTGAAATTTTTTTACTAACTCTAGAACATACTTCCTCCTGACATGTCGATCTTGATGTTGTTCATTAAATAGCTGAGCTGTTCTATTCGCACATTTATTGTTCATAAAGTAAAGCGAAATGATATCTACCCTTTCCGCAATGGAATAAACCATAGTGTTTAATTTTCAAAAATACAATTAATAAACTACCAACCAACGCTTCCAAATAATACTAGAACATAATTTGGAATCCACTAATTTTACGTTCATTGTGTGTGTAGGTACAGCATTCATTTCCGTTTTTTACAATTGTGTTTTTTTACGAGAGTGATAACAAATCGCCAAAAACCAATGTGACGCAAGAAATACTAAATTTATACAATTGGCGTACTTAACTCGAATGACTGACATTTTTACCGTTACTAATTGTTTGTACATAAGTTTCAACTTTAAAATCAAAATTCTTAATAAGTATTGGGCGGAATTATAAAATTTAATGTCTATTGCTAAGAGCTTTCAAACGAAATATTATTCAACCCCCAATGCCATTTAAATATTTTAGGGCGATGCTTATACTCTTGCTTGGGAGTGAAAGTGGCGGAGTCAAAAATACCAGCAGAGAATGTCCCCCTTTAATCTAAAATCGACGGGTCTGAGCGTTTTTCTACAATCTTGACGCAGTTCCTGAAAATGGCTGTTTCGTTTTCATTTGGCCACGCTGTATACAATATACATCTACATATCCTTTTAAATACATTATACCGATTATGTCCAAACGTACCCATAAATCTTATATTTTTTAATGGTTTTAATATAATAGATCTTAATTATTACTTAATATTTATCTGCTACCTGAGGTTCTTAAACGCACCTTGATATTTCTTATCGAGAAAAAAAAATTACCTGACAATTAAATAAAAACTACAATATTAATTATAATTGGTTAATATCGACTCAATACCATAAAAGAAGTGTAAAAAAATTAGAAACTTTGGGCACTTTATCAACATTAAATTTAATATTTTAATCTAAATCCACGCCCAATATATTCCACAGAATCGATTCGGCAATTAAAGTAGATCCATTTATTTATCATAAACGTCACAAATCTTGTTAGGAAATTTACATTGGGTTTGGTCCAAATACGCCTAATGGAATTTATAGATTTTGTTGAAACATGTTAAACAAGTTGGTCGTCGGGTTGTACCACCGTGTTTGATTAATGAGCCATTTTCTCTATTCCATAATTATGGTGAACCAGTCGATATCGAGTTTTTATTAATTACATTATACACGACAGTAATTTGGTCCTTAAATTCCACCACGGCAACGTTTCGCAACCACCGCCATCCGCTGTTCCACCACGGTGACATCTCTTTTTATTTAATGTTTTTCTTACGTCACCTTATTTCACATCCATTGTCATACTGTTGTGCCACTCTATTCTTGTGGTAAAAATAGTATCAATTTTTAAGTTACGCCATTAATTATTGCTTCTATAAAAGCATTCCTGGTTAATTTAGACACTATTCTTATATAAACGACGAAACTGTGTACTTAATTTATAAGGCGTCTTAATAATGACATAAAAACCAACGAAAGTAAAAATGATATCCTATCTTAATTTTTTGTGTAACTAGAATCATCGCGAGATACAAGCATGTTAATGACACATCAAGCACACGTGACTAGAGCCGGACTGAGTGTTTTAGTGGCCAGATTAGTCAAAACCAGTTATGTTAACGCAGGTCTTAGGCGATTCTATGCCTGAGGACACTGAAACTTCATAGGATTTCAATAATATTTATACAAGTTCGCAATTATTTATAGTAGTAAATTTAAAAGTAGTATAAATACGTATAAATTTAATGGGCGTTTAAATAGTGACAGTAGAAGGATTCCAGGAAGATACCGGCATTTTTAAAATCAGAACAATCACATAAAGGTTTGTTAAATATTTATATGAACTACAAAGAAAACTTTTTGAGTTTTATATTGGATCAAGTTACCAGAATTTGAAAAAATGTAATAACTTATTATATTTTTATGTTTACTTTTTTTGAATGTGTGTGGCTAATTATAAAAACATAGATAAAGAATTTATAACCGATACAAATTGTACATTTTGCTGTATACTCGTATTGTGTACTGAGGGAACTTTTTCTGTCTGTGTTTGGAATTTATAATAACCCGGTGTTCATTTTGTTTTGTATTAATATCAAATTGTAATTGTAATTGTTATTCCAGGCACATTTTAAAAGCTTGTGTTACTTTAGAATAGGGGCCTTAATGCGAGATTCCTGGTTCAACACTAGGCAAACTAAAAACGACCAACATACACGCGTAAGCATTATTTTTAATGTAACAATTAATTGAATTTATATTTATGGACTTTTATTGATTTCGCAAAGCTGGTGGGTACTCTCATATGGCCAGCTGAGCTTAAATAATACATTTAACTAATTGAATTGAGGAATTACGTAGAAGCTTTTAGCAAGCGAAAAATTATACACGACGAAAAGTGAGATGAGAAAATGTGAAGCTTTAAAATGTTCATCCACATAGTCACTAACAAAAAATGTCGTTCTTTATACACATTATACATTTCGATTATAATTTTTATGTATATTCCAGGTAATTTTGCCGAATTTAGTAAAAAAAACATATAAAAGTATTTTTTCGGTTAATTTAGCATTTAACTGGATTGAAAAACATTTAACAGAAAAATTACCTATTCGTTTTTACTGTCTACTAATTATTTTTTCATTTCGATTTGTTGTTGATGGTTAATTTTATTTTTGCTTAAAAAATTATATTTCTGTTTGCATTTTTTTGAAAACAGGTTCTTTAAGATATTTTTAGAATATTTCTAAAAAAATTAATAAACAAAACATCCAAAACTAAGAAACGTATGATATAAAGATTAGAAATATATTACGCCAAAACCAATAACATTACATTTACATTGTCCTCATGTTCACTGTACGTGTAATAAATAGATCAAGTACAATATTTATAGCCTCGAGAGTAAATAAACTACTTTATTTTTTTTTAATTATTTCTTCATATTACAACTTATTTTAATTTTCATTTTCATTTGAATGAATACACTGTAAATAAATCGGTCTGAGTGAAAGTTGAGTGAATTCATTGAGTGAAATTATTGAGTACATTTTTAGTCAGTATTGGGCATTTTGATAATTTGACACATTTTTGATAATATTTGAACTAAAACTGACAATTTCATGCATAAAATTTTGGTTGTACCTATTTATACTAATAGAGGAAGATTTCACTTAATCAGGTGGACAGAAATTGATACATTATTGATTGAAATTGAGTGAAAATAGGTCCAACTTTTCTGAACTTTAATCGAACATTTCCGGATACTTCTATTCTTCTACTTAATTCATTTAACAAATCCGCAGACGAGGAACTGCAAGAATTTTCTATTCCATCACTGAGCATTTTCTTCCATACCTTTTTTTCTGGTGAGTCTTCTATATCCCCCTAGACGCTTACTATACTCGTATCAGGTTAGCATCAGAATTTGCCAGTATTGTAATAACCGGGCTACATTCGTGAATTCAAAAAATGAGAAATTGTCTTAGGAATATTGGAATATTGTACAAGGTCTGTCTATAGTTTATAAAGAACTGCTGATAAGGCAAGTTTTCAGAACGTAAATTAACATATTATTTTCTTATAATACCCAAAACACCCACATGTTTTGTAATGCCAAATGACCAATTTTGCTTTGCTTTATAAATTTATAAACATTTCTCTTTCATAAATCTCTCTCTCTTAGTCTGAAGCATACCTTAAAAATCTCATGAAATCTGGTTACAAAAAACTTCGGAATTTTTTAGGTTTTTAACCAGTACCTAATTTCCTTAGCAATGTAATTATTTTGCTGAATCTGAATAAATCACGGAGCATTGTTTGGTGGTGCGCTCTCACCAGACGCATTACTTACTTTGAAATGCCACAATTTTCATCTAGCAGTGGCGTTGATTTTAGCACGGAGTAACAGGACCAAAATATTAATGACTTCACTTTCTTTGGCTTCCCCAAAAGGTAACATATGTCAGAAGTCACTCATACCATCGATTTTCTTTTTCACTTTTGAAAGCACATATACTCTTTTTGGGAGGTTTTCTCACAGCCTCTAATGCATCTTCTTCCACGTCTGAAGGAAGCTTTTCTTTTACAGAGTCATTTGGCACATTTACTTTTACTTTGAGCAGAGCAAACAGGGCAACACAAAGCAGAACTTAATTTACAAAAAATATTTAAAAATATTTAAATTGTTTATCTTGTAGCCAGATTTGGGTAAAATGCATTCTACCCTTGTAAATGATGAATACCAGGTGTTACTTCACTAAATTTCTATTGTTCGAAACAAAGTTAAAAAATATCTACGTGATTATTATTCTAGATCAAGCTTTTTCGTTTGTTTTTCACTACATTAAGTAATTTGTCTTTTGCTTGATGCTTCGGCAAGTGAAAAAGGAGAAATATTTACGTAAATATACCCCCTATTAAGGGATTACAAGTACTTCAAGCAACGTAATCCCTAAGCAGCGCTAGACTGCGAAAACTTAAAACTATACGAACCCTCGAATTGACCGAAGTCCCTGAAGTTCCCCGAGAGGGCGGCTCCTTTAAACGTTATTAAGTCCAAACTACGGTTAAATACGGGCAAGATTCCTGCCATTCAGATTTTATCATTTGTGAAGGCGAATATGCCCGGTCTGAGTGCTACGCCCTGTTGGTTTCATTCGATTTGTCAACCTTACCTTGTACATTCGATATTTTGCGACAATGAGGATGACACGGCCGCAATAATGGTAGTTTTTTTGTCCCCGGAGGTCCTTCAAATAAAGCAATGGGATAAAGAACGGTCGCATTATTCGCCCTTTCAATGGGACACAATAAGCCCTAGTTTTCCTAGAATGTTTATTATTCGGAGATCAGCTGTGTGGATGTATCAATGAACTGGCTCGCTGCACATTTTTCTCTAATTTGTTTAAGTTCGGCGGTAGTTATGGAGCGTAAATATTTAGCTATATTATCAGCCACATGGTTTCGAAAGATGGTGGTTTTAACAGTTATTTTCATGTTAATGGTTCTTCAAATGTTAATCGACACCGAAGACTCCCGTTTTATCGCGAGAACAGCGTTTCAGGAGTCTATAAAACACAAGGATGCATTTTTCAGAAATAAAATCGTCATTTTTGATACTAGGTTGCGAATTACAATAAAATCTTAAAAAGGGTTTCAAAATTATTCGAAAAAACAATTGTTTTGTACACCGAATATTTGGGGCACTTTGTATTATTGAAAAAATGTATCCAATTAAGAACAAAATAGTTATTTTTGTATCTATAGAACGCGAAATCGTACTATTCCATTATTTGCATTTAGCGTTCGAGCAATATTTTTTCGAAAACTACAATAAAATAATACAATTAATTGTGTTATATACAACAATTTAATTTATATTTGAAACAGTTTGAGTTTGATCCGTATTTGAATCAAGACGCTTTAGGCACAAATCTTCCAGCGACGCTGGCGCTGGCTGTGTTTTATAGATTTTACTTTTTAGGTATCCCCACAAAAAGAAATCAGGGGACGATAAATCCGGTGATCGTGGAGGCCACTCAATGCTGCCTCTTCTCCCAATCCAATTACGTGGAAACGTTGGTCCAAATACTGACGGACAATTAACGCATAACCGAAGGAGCACCGTCCTGTTGAATTGATCTTCATCATACTCTGGAACATTTTCAATAATATCAGTCAAGACAGGGTCAATAGCGTCTTCCAGTAATTGCAAATACATTTGGCCAATCAAATTACCAGGTAGAAAAAAAGTACCCACCAGCCGGTCACCGAAAATTCTAGCCCATACATTTAATTTTTCCGGTTGCTGGTGTATGCACCTCGTGAAAAACTCATGAGTTTGAATCGGACCAATAGCGGCAATTGTGACGATTTACCGTCCCGTTCAAGAAAAAACTGCATTCATAAAAAAAACAGATGTTAAAAAGGAACTGTGGATCGTTCCCTGCTCGCTTACTCATTATTTCGCAAAATTGCAAACGGCGGTCATAATCATCCTCATGATGTTCCTGGACTAAATGTATTTTGTATGGATGGAATTTATTCTTCTTCAAAATGGTTTGTATGCTAGTTCGATTGATCTCAGACACAGATGCCAGCTGTCTCGTACTTAATGTAAGATCAAGATGAACTTGTCCCAAAACTGCAACTTCACTAGCTTCATTAACTATAGGGTTTTCAATTTCTCGTTTTTTATTGGCTACGTTCCCTGTCTCTTGAAATTTTTTTACTATCTCTAGAACATACTTCCTCCTGACATGTCGATTTTGATGTTCCTCATTAAATAGCTGAACTGTTCTATTCGCACATGTTCATAAAGTAAAGCGAAATGATATCTACCCTTTCCGCATTGGAATAAACCAGTGTTTAATTAAAAACACAATTAAATAAACTACCAACCATCGCTTCCAAATAATACTAGAAAATAATTTGGAATCCACTAGTTTTACGTTCATTGTGTGTGTATAGCATTCATTTCTGTTTTTTACAATTGTGTTTTTTTACGAAAGTGATAACAAATCTCCAAAAACCAATGTAACGCAAGAAATACTAAATTTATACCATTGGCGTACTTAACTCGAATGGCTGACATTTTTACCGTTGCTAACTAATTGTTTGTAGATAAATTTTAATTTTAAAATCAAAATTCTTAATAAGGATTGGGCGGAATTATAAAATTTGAAGTCTGTTGTTAAGAGAATTGTAAGAGCTTTCAAAATAATAATTACTCAACGCCCAATGCCATTTAAATATTTTGGAGTGATGCTTACCTTAACTTGGGGGTGAAAGTGGCAAAAATACCAGCAAAGACAAAGGGGGACACCCTTTAATCTAAAATCGACAAGTCTGAGCGTTTTTTCTACAATCTTGACGCAGTTCCTGAAAATGGCTCTGTTTTCATTTGGCCACAATGTATATTGTAATTCATATTCTAAGAGTGTTTAATTCAAAATGAGCTTGGAAAGTGAAGATGAACATTTACCAGGGGAAGTATTGGAAGCGGCACAAAGTGCTGTTTCACAATGAATCCTCAAAAAATCGTCGACGCAGTACGGGATTGCCTAGTAGTTTTATGCAGCTAGGTGACAAAACAGACTCACTTTCTCAACTGAAAATTTAACGAAAATGTCGCCTTTTGACGACAGTTTTCGAAAAAAGTCGTTTTATGATAGTTTTCGAAGAACAACTGTAATTTTTTTTATAAATAATCAATCTTTTCTTCGTACTTGGACGTTGAAATTGAGGTGTTACCGAGCTCCGTGTCCGCTATCCACCTTTTACCTGTTCATAAAAGGCAAATTATGTAAAATAATATTACTCAGATTAGATACGGTCTAATTAGGTACTAAGTAAGTAATAAACTTATAAGAAATATTATTTATACTCGAGACGTGTAATATATGAACACGGTTCTCCACTTAAAGCAAATTATTCAAATAACTTAATAAATTATATTCCTGCTCTGTCACTGGCCGTATTGCATTAATAAAATGTATTGTTGCTAGCGCTATCTGCACACTATCTCCCTGTACAAGTTCGAGACGTCATAATATTTTATTAAATACCTACATCTCTTTAATAGCGTACACAGCTCAATTATTAAGCAGTGTTTTATTTGGCCTTGTAAATATTGTATGTTTTTTATGAGATATACTTTTTACGTCTTGCTTTATTTACAGCAGTTACACTAAGAAAAGTGTCTTCGCATTTACGTTTAATTATAGAAAATCTTAAAGGCATTGAAATTGTTTTAGTAAATGCTTACAAAAACGAACCCTGATGATGGTCTTCTGGTTAAAATGCTTGTACACCATAAATATGATATGGATACAGTCAGTTTTCATGTAGAAATTTCTATATATTATCGAGGTATGCATTAATCTTATTAGAAAATTGCCTAGTTTTAGTCACTGTCCATTTATTATTGTATCTACACGTTTATCAAAAAAAGTTAAATAGTACAGTCATTGAAGCTTTTCACCTCCGAATTCTTTGAAACTGAACCGATCGACTTAAAATTTGACAGATAGTTAGAGAAAAGGTCAATGAACATTAGTCACATAGCGCCGATTGACGCTTTCATTCTGTTGGGGGTTGACACCCCTTCTCAGGGGTGGAAACGGAATTCGGTAGAGAATCAAATTTTGAGCAAAAAATATTCGAAGAATTTTTTCGAGAAATCAATAGTTTTTTAGTTATTCACGATTGAAAACTTGGAATTTTGAGTGAAAAAAAAACACTTTCGCGAATAACTCAAAAACTACGCATTTTATTAAAAAAAGTGTAATGAACAATAATGTAGCTTATAAATAAACAAAGAAAATCGTTTTTAAAAAGTGTTGTACGTCCTATACAAAGCGAAATATGGTTAGCGCTATCTGCACACTATCGTGTGCAGATAGCGTATTTTTCATTATTCAAAAAAAATTGCCTTATTTGGGTATATAATAACCTGATAACTATGAAAGAGACGTAAAAAATGATAGACAACAAAAATGTAGCTTTTTTTTCAACAAATATTTTGCTTTTTTTTTATTCCTATAGCATAAAAAATAAAGGAGATATCGCCGCTTGAAGTATCCATTTCAGTGAAAAAACAACCTGTCTCGAGTACTTCGATCCTTTCCCTTTAAAAAACGAAGGACTTAAAAGGCCAGTTTTATATGCAAACGATCTTACAGCTCTTGAAATTATCTTTAAAAAGCTTTTTTTAGGATACTATAGCTTCAAAATTAACCGAGTTATGGTAAAAAAACCAATGACATTTTTTCGGAGCAAAATAGGCTTTCTCATTTTTATATAACGAGCGTTCAAATAAAAACGTGGTCAAGTTGGTTCTGAAAATTTGGACGTAGGGCGTAGCGTATAGCAAATGAACTTAAACGTCATCTGTCAAAGCGCTATATCGCCGCTATCAATTTGAATATTTTCGTTTTAAAAAGCGTTTAAAATGGTGTTTTCTCAAGAACAAAAAGTGTTTATCATAGAGTCCTACTTTAGAAATGGACGCAAGATTGATGGAATATGGAAGTATTCTATTGAGGAATGTTTCATAGAATTTCAAAATCAATTTCCCGGCGTTGTTGAGTACAAAATTTTTCAAAGTGCAGTTCAGCGTTGTGTTAATGTTTTTCGTGAAACGGGCAGTGTAACAAGAAAAGAAGGAAGCGGCCGACCTAAAAAGCGGACTGAAGAATTAAAAGAAAATGTCCAACAAATAATGGAAAATGCGCCAAGAACTTCTGTACGTGTTTTATCACAAATGGTGGGAGTATCAGTCGGTACCTGCCACACAGTG